>NW_026047092.1:2131555-2434277 GCF_023864275.1 Schistocerca cancellata | reverse complement strand
AGACAAGTCGGCTGGGGACGATGTATTGAATCGGGACGCAATTTGAGTGATCCTTCGTCATTAGGGGGCCCTGAACGTTACAATTCACTATCAGTTTTTCGTCCCATTCGATAATCTAGATTCACAGCAGAACGGCCATAAGGTGCCGGAGGCAGCAATAGACCCATGGAGTCAACTCGGCTGGAGGACGATGTATTGAATCGGGACGCAATTTGCGTGGTCCATCGTCATTAGGGGGCCCTGAATGTTACAATTCACTATCAGTTTTTCGTCCGATTCGAAAATCTTTGACTCACAGCAGAACGGCCATTAGGTGCCCGAGGCAGCAATCGACCCATGGAGACAAGTCTGCTGGAGGACGATGTATTGAACCGGGACGCAATTTGAGTGATCCATCGTCATTAGGAGGCCCTGAACGTTACAATTCACTATCAGTTTTTCGTCCCATTCGATAATCTAGACTCACAGCAGAACGGCCATAAGGTGCCCGAGGCAGCAATAGACCCATGGAGTCAAGTCGGCTGGAGGACGATGTATTGAATCGGGACGCAATTTGAGTGATCCATCGTCATTAGGAGGCCCTGAACGTTACAATTCACTATCAGTTTTTCGTCCCATTCGATAATCTAGACTCACAGCAGAACGGCCATAAGGTGCCCGAGGCAGCAATAGACCCATGGAGTCAAGTCGGCTGGAGGACGATGTATTGAATCGGGACGCAATTTGAGAGATCCATCGTCATTCGGTGGCCCTGAAAGTTACAATTCACTATCAGTTTTTCGTCCGATTCGAAAATCTTTGACTCACAGCAGAACGGCCATAAGGTGCCCGAGGCAGCAATAGACCCACGGAGACAAGTCTGCTGGAGGACGATGTATTGAATCGGGACGCAATTTGAGTGATCCATCGTCATTAGGAGGCCCTGAACGTTACAATTCACTATCAGTTTTTTGTCCCATTCGATAATCTAGACTCACAGCAGAACGGCCATAAGGTGCCCGAGGCAGCAATTCGACCCATGGAGTCAAGTCGGCTGGAGGACGATGTATTGAATCGGGACGCAATTTGAGTGATCCATCGTCATTAGGTGGCCCTGAACGTTACAATTCACTATCAGTTTTTCGTCCGATTCGAAAATCTTTGACTCACAGCAGAACGGCCATAAGGTGCCCGAGGCAGCAATAGACGCATGGAGACAAGTCTGCTGGAGGACGATGCATTGAATCAGGACGCAATTTCAGTGATCCATCGTCATTAGGTGGCCCTGAACGTTACAATTCACTATCAGTTTTTCGTCCCATTCGATAATCTAGACTCACAGCAGAACGGCCATAAGGTGCCCGAGGCAGCAATAGACCCATGGAGACAAGTCGGCTGGGGACGATGTATTGAATCGGGACGCAATTTGAGTGATCCTTCGTCATTAGGTGGCCCTGAACGTTACAATTCACTATCAGTTTTTCATCCCATTCGATAATCTAGATTCACAGTAGAACGGCCATAAGGTGCCGGAGGCAGCAATAGACCCATGGAGTCAACTCGGCTGGAGGACGATGTATTGAATCAGGACGCAATTTGCGTGGTCCATGGTCATTAGGTGGCCCTGAATGTTACAATTCACTATCGGTTTTTCGTCCGATTCGAAAATCTTTGACTCACAGCAGAACGGCCATTAGGTGCCCGAGGCAGCAATCGACCCATGGAGACAAGTCTGCTGGAGGACGATGTATTGAACCGGGACGCAATTTGAGTGATCCATCGTCATTAGGAGGCCCTGAACGTTACAATTCACTATCAGTTTTTCGTCCCATTCGATAATCTAGACTCACAGCAGAACGGCCATAAGGTGCCCGAGGCAGCAATAGACCCATGGAGACAAGTCGGCTGGAGGACGATGTATTGAATCGGGACGCAATTTGAGTGATCCATCGTCATTAGTAGGCCTTGAACGTTACAATTCACTATCAGTTTTTCGTCCCATTCGATAATCTAGACTCACAGCGGAACGGCCACCAGGTGCCCGAGGCAGCAATAGACACATGGAGTCAAGTAGGCTGGAGGACGATGTATTGAATCGGGACGCAATTTGAGAGATCCATCGTCATTAGGTGGCCCTGAACGTTACAATTCACTATCAGTTTTTCGTCCCATTCGATAATCTAGACTCACAGCAGAACGGCCATAAGGTGCCCGAGGCAGCAATAGACCCATGGAGACAAGTCTGCTGGAGGACGATGTATTGAATCGGGACGCAATTTGAGTGATCCATCGTCATTAGGAGGCCCTGAACGTTACAATTCACTA
Source organism: Schistocerca cancellata (assembly GCF_023864275.1). Taxonomy (NCBI): domain Eukaryota; kingdom Metazoa; phylum Arthropoda; class Insecta; order Orthoptera; family Acrididae; genus Schistocerca; species Schistocerca cancellata. The sequence goes on along the minus strand of NW_026047092.1, from coordinate 2,431,973 downwards.
TCAGTTTTTTGTCCCATTCGATAATCTAGACTCACAGCAGAACGGCCATAAGGTGCCCGAGGCAGCAATAGACCCATGGAGTCAAGTCTGCTGGAGGACGTTGTATTGAATCGGGACGCAATTTGAGTGATCCATCGTCATCAGGTGGCCCTGAACGTTACAATTCACTATCAGTTTTTCGTCCCATTCGATAATCTAGACTCACAGCAGAACGGCCATAAGGTGCCCGAGGCAGCAATAGACCCACGGAGACAAGTCTGCTGGAGGACGATGTATTGAATCGGGACGCAATTTGAGTGATCCATCGTCATTAGGAGGCCCTGAAAGTTACAATTCACTGTCAGTTTTTCGTCCGATTCGAAAATCTTTGACACTCAGCAGAACGGCCATAAGGTGCCCCAGGCAGCAATAGACCCATGAAGTCAAGTCTGCTGGAGGACGATGTATTGAATCAAGACGCAATTTGAGTGATCCATCGTCATTAGGTGGCCCTGAACGTTACAATTCACTATCAGTTTTTCGTCCGATTCGAAAATCTTTGACTCACAGCAGAACGGCCATTAGGTGCCCGAGGCAGCAATCGACCCATGGAGACAAGTCTGCTGGAGGACGATGTATTGAACCGGGACGCAATTTGAGTGATCCATCGTCATTAGGTGGCCCTGAAAGTTACAATTCACTATCAGTTTTTCGTCCCATTCGATAATCTAGACTCACAGCAGAACGGCCATAAGGTGCCCGAGGCAGCAATAGACCCATGGAGACAAGTCGGCTGGAGGACGATGTATTGAATCGGGACGCAATTTGAGTGATCCATCGTCATTAGGAGGCCTTGAACGTTACAATTCACTATCAGTTTTTCGTCCCATTCGATAATCTAGACTCACAGCGGAACGGCCACCAGGTGCCCGAGGCAGCAATAGACACATGGAGTCAAGTAGGCTGGAGGACGATGTATTGAATCGGGACGCAATTTGAGAGATCCATCGTCATTAGGTGGCCCTGAACGTTACAATTCACTATCAGTTTTTCGTCCCATTCGATAATCTAGACTCACAGCAGAACGGCCATAAGGTGCCCGAGGCAGCAATAGACCCATGGAGACAAGTCTGCTGGAGGACGATGTATTGAATCGGGACGCAATTTGAGTGATCCATCGTCATTAGGAGGCCCTGAACGTTACAATTCACTATCAGTTTTTTGTCTCATTCGATAATCTAGACTCACAGCAGAACGGCCATAAGGTGCCCGAGGCAGCAATAGACCCATGGAGTCAAGTCGGCTGGAGGACGTTGTATTGAATCGGGACGCAATTTGAGTGATCCATCGTCATCAGGTGGCCCTGAACGTTACAATTCACTATCAGTTTTTCGTCCGATTCGAAAATCTTTGACTCACAGCAGAACGGCCATAAGGTGCCCGAGGCAGCAATAGACGCATGGAGACAAGTCTGCTGGAGGACGATGTATTGAATCGGGACGCAATTTGAGTGTTCCATCGTCATTAGGAGGCCCTGAACGTTACAATTCACTATCAGTTTTTCGTCCGTTTCGAAAATCTTTGAGTCACAGCAGGCCTGCCATAAGGTGCCCGAGGCAGCAATAGACCCATGGAGACAAGTCTGCTGGAGGACGATGTATTGAATCGGGACGCAATTTGAGTGATCCATCGTCATTAGGTCGCCCTGAACGTTACAATTCACTATCAGTATTTCATCCCATTCTATAATCTAGACTCACAGCAGAACGGCCATAAGGTGCCCGAGGCAGCAATAGTCCCATGGAGTCAAGTCGGCTGGGGACAATGTATTGAATCGGGACGCAATTTGAGTGATCCACCGTCATTAGGTGGCCCTGAACGTTACAATTCACTATTAGTTTTTCGTCCCATTCGATAATCTAGATTCACAGCAGAACGGCCATAAGGTGCCCGAGGCAGCAATAGACCCATGGAGTCAACTCGGCTGGAGGACGATGTATTGAATCGGGACGCAATTTGCGTGGTCCATCGACTTTAGGTGGCCCTGAATGTTACAATTCACTATCAGTTTTTCGTCCGATTCGAAAATCTTTGACTCACAGCAGAACGGCCATTAGGTGCCCGAGGCAGCAATCGACCCATGGAGACAAGTCTGCTGGAGGACGATGTATTGAATCGGGACGCAATTTGAGTGATCCATCGTCATTAGGAGGCCCTGAACGTTACAATTCACTATCAGTTTTTCGTCCCATTCGATAATCTAGACTCACAGCAGAACGGCCATAAGGTGCCCGAATCAGCAATAGACCCATGGAGTCAAGTCGGCTGGAGGACGATGTATTGAATCGGGACGCAATTTGAGTGATCCATCGTCATTAGGAGGCCCTGAACGTTACAATTCACTATCAGTTTTTCGTCCCATTCGATAATCTAGACTCACAGCAGAACGGCCATAAGGTGCCCGAGGCAGCAATAGACCCATGGAGACAAGTCGGCTGGGGACGATGTATTGAATCGGGACGCAATTTGAGTGATCCTTCGTCATTAGGGGGCCCTGAACGTTACAATTCACTATCAGTTTTTCGTCCCATTCGATAATCTAGATTCACAGCAGAACGGCCATAAGGTGCCGGAGGCAGCAATAGACCCTTGGAGTCAACTCGGCTGGAGGACGATGTATTGAATCGGGACGCAATTTGCGTGGTCCATCGTCATTAGGGGGCCCTGAATGTAAAATTCACTATCAGTTTTTCGTCCGATTCGAAAATCTTTGACTCACAGCAGAACGGCCATTAGGTGCCCGAGGCAGCAATCGACCCATGGAGACAAGTCTGCTGGAGGACGATGTATTGAACCGGGACGCAATTTGAGTGATCCATCGTCATTAGGAGGCCCTGAACGTTACAATTCACTATCAGTTTTTCGTCCCATTCGATAATCTAGACTCACAGCAGAACGGCCATAAGGTGCCCGAGGCAGCAATAGACCCATGGAGTCAAGTCGGCTGGAGGACGATGTATTGAATCGGGACGCAATTTGAGTGATCCATCGTCATTAGGAGGCCCTGAACGTTACAATTCACTATCAGTTTTTCGTCCCATTCGATAATCTAGACTCACAGCAGAACGGCCATAAGGTGCCCGAGGCAGCAATAGACCCATGGAGTCAAGTCGGCTGGAGGACGATGTATTGAATCGGGACGCAATTTGAGAGATCCATCGTCATTCGGTGGCCCTGAAAGTTACAATTCACTATCAGTTTTTCGTCCGATTCGAAAATCTTTGACTCACAGCAGAACGGCCATAAGGTGCCCGAGGCAGCAATAGACCCACGGAGACAAGTCTGCTAGAGGACGATGTATTGAATCGGGACGCAATTTGAGTGATCCATCGTCATTAGGTGGCCCTGAACGTTACAATTCACTATCAGTTTTTCGTCCGATTCGAAAATCTTTGACTCACAGCAGAACGGCCATAAGGTGCCCGAGGCAGCAATAGACGCATGGAGACAAGTCTGCTGGAGGACGATGCATTGAATCAGGACGCAATTTCAGTGATCCATCGTCATTAGGTGGCCCTGAACGTTACAATTCACTATCAGTTTTTCGTCCCATTCGATAATCTAGACTCACAGCAGAACGGCCATAAGGTGCCCGAGGCAGCAATAGACCCATGGAGACAAGTCGGCTGGGGACGATGTATTGAATCGGGACGCAATTTGAGTGATCCTTCGTCATTAGGTGGCCCTGAACGTTACAATTCACTATCAGTTTTTCATCCCATTCGATAATCTAGATTCACAGCAGAACGGCCATAAGGTGCCGGAGGCAGCAATAGACCCATGGAGTCAACTCGGCTGGAGGACGATGTATTGAATCAGGACGCAATTTGCGTGGTCCATGGTCATTAGGTGGCCCTGAATGTTACAATTCACTATCGGTTTTTCGTCCGATTCGAAAATCTTTGACTCACAGCAGAACGGCCATTAGGTGCCCGAGGCAGCAATCGACCCATGGAGACAAGTCTGCTGGAGGACGATGTATTGAACCGGGACGCAATTTGAGTGATCCATCGTCATTAGGAGGCCCTGAACGTTACAATTCACTATCAGTTTTTCGTCCCATTCGATAATCTAGACTCACAGCAGAACGGCCATAAGGTGCCCGAGGCAGCAATAGACCCATGGAGACAAGTCGGCTGGAGGACGATGTATTGAATCGGGACGCAATTTGAGTGATCCATCGTCATTAGGAGGCCCTGAACGTTAAAATTCACTATCAGTTTTTTGTCCCATTCGATAATCTAGACTCACAGCAGAACGGCCATAAGGTGCCCGAGGCAGCAATAGACCCATGGAGTCAAGTCTGCTGGAGGACGTTGTATTGAATCGGGACGCAATTTGAGTGATCCATCGTCATCAGGTGGCCCTGAACGTTACAATTCACTATCAGTTTTTCGTCCCATTCGATAATCTAGACTCACAGCAGAACGGCCATAAGGTGCCCGAGGCAGCAATAGACCCATGGAGACAAGTCGGCTGGGGACGATGTATTGAATCGGGACGCAATTTGAGTGATCCTTCGTCATTAGGTGGCCCTGAACGTTACAATTCACTATCAGTTTTTCATCCCATTCGATAATCTAGATTCACAGCAGAACGGCCATAAGGTGCCGGAGGCAGCAATAGACCCATGGAGTCAACTCGGCTGGAGGACGATGTATTGAATCAGGACGCAATTTGCGTGGTCCATGGTCATTAGGTGGCCCTGAATGTTACAATTCACTATCGGTTTTTCGTCCGATTCGAAAATCTTTGACTCACAGCAGAACGGCCATTAGGTGCCCGAGGCAGCAATCGACCCATGGAGACAAGTCTGCTGGAGGACGATGTATTGAACCGGGACGCAATTTGAGTGATCCATCGTCATTAGGAGGCCCTGAACGTTACAATTCACTATCAGTTTTTCGTCCCATTCGATAATCTAGACTCACAGCAGAACGGCCATAAGGTGCCCGAGGCAGCAATAGACCAATGGAGACAAGTCGGCTGGAGGACGATGTATTGAATCGGGACGCAATTTGAGTGATCCATCGTCATTAGGAGGCCTTGAACGTTACAATTCACTATCAGTTTTTCGTCCCATTCGATAATCTAGACTCACAGCGGAACGGCCACCAGGTGCCCGAGGCAGCAATAGACACATGGAGTCAAGTAGGCTGGAGGACGATGTATTGAATCGGGACGCAATTTGAGAGATCCATCGTCATTAGGTGGCCCTGAACGTTACAATTCACTATCAGTTTTTCGTCCCATTCGATAATCTAGACTCACAGCAGAACGGCCATAAGGTGCCCGAGGCAGCAATAGACCCATGGAGACAAGTCTGCTGGAGGACGATGTATTGAATCGGGACGCAATTTGAGTGATCCATCGTCATTAGGAGGCCCTGAACGTTACAATTGACTATCAGTTTTTTGTCCCATTCGATAATCTAGACTCACAGCAGAACGGCCATAAGGTGCCCGAGGCAGCAATAGACCCATGGAGTCAAGTCTGCTGGAGGACGTTGTATTGAATCGGGACGCAATTTGAGTGATCCATCGTCATCAGGTGGCCCTGAACGTTACAATTCACTATCAGTTTTTCGTCCGATTCGAAAATCTTTGACTCACAGCAGAACGGCCATAAGGTGCCCGAGGCAGCAATAGACGCATGGAGACAAGTCTGCTGGAGGACGATGTGTTGAATCGGGACGCAATTTGAGTGTTCCATCGTCATTAGGAGGCCCTGAACGTTACAATTCACTATCAGTTTTTCGTCCAATTCGAAAATCATTGAGTCACAGCAGGCCTGCCATAAGGTGCCCGAGGCAGCAATAGACCCATGGAGACAAGTCTGCTGGAGGACGATGTATTGAATCGGGACGCAATTTGAGTGATCCATCGTCATTAGGTCGCCCTGAACGTTACAATTCACTATCAGTTTTTCATCCCATTCTATAATCTAGACTCACAGCAGAACGGCCATAAGGTGCCCGAGGCAGCAATAGTCCCATGGAGTCAAGTCGGCTGGGGACAATGTATTGAATCGGGACGCAATTTGAGTGATCCACCGTCATTAGGTGGCCCTGAACGTTACAATTCACTATCAGTTTTTCGTCCCATTCGATAATCTAGATTCACAGCAGAACGGCCATAAGGTGCCCGAGGCAGCAATAGACCCATGGAGTCAACTCGGCTGGAGGACGATGTATTGAATCGGGACGCAATTTGCGTGGTCCATCGTCATTAGGTGGCCCTGAATGTTACAATTCACTATCAGTTTTTCGTCCGATTCGAAAATCTTTGAATCACAGCAGAACGGCCATTAGGTGCCCGAGGCAGCAATCGACCCATGGAGACAAGTCTGCTGGAGGACGATGTATTGAATCGGGACGCAATTTGAGTGATCCATCGTCATTAGGTGGCCCTGAAAGTTACAATTCACTATCAGTTTTTCGTCCGATTCGAAAATCTTTGACTCACAGCAGAACGGCCATAAGGTGCCCGAGGCAGCAATAGACCCATGGAGTCAAGTCGGCTGGAGGACGATGTATTGAATGGGGACGCAGTTTGAGTGATCCATCGTCATTAGGTGGCCCTGAACGTTACAATTCACTATCAATTTTTCGTCCGATTCGAAAATCTTTGACTCACAGCAGAACGGCCATAACGTGCCCGAGGCAGCAATAGACCCATGGAGACAAGTCTGCTGGAGGACGATGTATTGAATCGGGACGCAATTTGAGTGATCCATCGTCATTAGGTGGCCCTGAAAGATACAATTCACTATCAGTTTTTCGTCCCATTCGATAATCTAGACTCACAGCAGAACGGCCATAAGGTGCCCGAGGCAGCAATAGACCCATGGAGACAAGTCGGCTGGAGTACGATGTATTGAATCGGGACGCAATTTGAGTGATCCATCGTCATTAGGTTGCCCTGAAAGTTACAATTCACTATCAGTTTTTCGTCCGATTCGAAAATCTTTGACTCACAGCAGAACGGCCATAAGGTGCCGAGGCAACAATAGATCCATGGAAACAAGTCTGCTGGAGGACGATATATTGAATCGGGACGCAATTTGAGTGATCCATCGTCATTAGGTGGCCCTGAACGTTACAATTCACTATCAGCTTTTCGTCCCATTCGATAATCTAGACTCACAGCAGAACGGCCATAAGGTGCCTGAGGCAGCAATAGACCCATGGAGTCAGGTCGGCTGGAGGACGATGTACTGAATCGGGACGCAATTTGTGTGGTCCATCGTCATTAGGTGGCCCTGAATGTTACAATTCACTATCAGTTTTTCTTCCGATTCGGAAATCTTTGACTCACAGCAGAACGGCCATAAGGTGCCCGAGGCAGCAAAGACCCATGGAGACAAGTCTGCTGGAGGACGATGTATTGAATCGGGACGCAATTTGAGTGTTCCATCGTCATTAGGAGGCCCTGAACGTTACAATTCACTATCAGTTTTTCGTCCGATTCGAAAATCTTTGAGTCACAGCAGGCCTGCCATACGGTGCCCGAGGCAGCAATAGACCCATGGAGACAAGTCCGCTGGAGGACGATGTATTGAATCGGGACGCAATTTGAGTGATCCATCGTCATTAGGTGGCCCTGAAAGTTACAATTCACTATCAGTTTTTCGTCCGATTCAAAAATCTTTGACACTCAGCAGAACGGCCATAAGGTGCCCGAGGCAGCAATAGACCCATGAAGTCAAGTCTGCTGGAGGACGATGTATTGAATCAGGACGCAATTTGTGTGATCCATCGTCATTAGGTGGCCCTGAACGTTACAATTCACTATCAGTTTTTCGTCCCATTCGATAATCTAGACTCACAGCAGAACGGCCATAAGGTGCCCGAGGCAGCAATAGACCCATGGAGACAAGTCGGCTGGGGACGATGTATTGAATCGGGACGCAATTTGAGTGATCCTTCGTCATTAGGTGGCCCTGAACGTTACAATTCACTATCAGTTTTTCGTCCCATTCGATAATCTAGATTCACAGCAGAACGGCCATAAGGTGCCGGAGGCAGCAATAGACCCATGGAGTCAACTCGGCTGGAGGACGATGTATTGAATCGGGACGCAATTTGCGTGGTCCATCGTCATTAGGTGGCCCTGAATGTTACAATTCACTATCAGTTTTTCGTCCGATTCGAAAATCTTTGACTCACAGCAGAACGGCCATTAGGTGCCCGAGGCAGCAATCGACCCATGGAGACAAGTCTGCTGGAGGACGATGTATTGAACCGGGACGCAATTTGAGTGATCCATCGTCATTAGGAGGCCCTGAACGTTACAATTCACTATCAGTTTTTCGTCCCATTCGATAATCTAGACTCACAGCAGAACGGCCATAAGGTGCCCGAGGCAGCAATAGACCCATGGAGACAAGTCGGCTGGAGGACGATGTATTGAATCGGGACGCAATTTGAGTGATCCATCGTCATTAGGAGGCCTTGAACGTTACAATTCACTATCAGTTTTTCGTCCCATTCGATAATCTAGACTCACAGCGGAACGGCCACCAGGTGCCCGAGGCAGCAATAGACACATGGAGTCAAGTAGGCTGGAGGACGATGTATTGAATCGGGACGCAATTTGAGAGATCCATCGTCATTAGGTGGCCCTGAACGTTACAATTCACTATCAGTTTTTCGTCCCATTCGATAATCTAGACTCACAGCAGAACGGCCATAAGGTGCCCGAGGCAGCAATAGACCCATGGAGACAAGTCTGCTGGAGGACGATGTATTGAATCGGGACGCAATTTGAGTGATCCATCGTCATTAGGTGGCCCTGAACGTTACAATTCACTATCAGTTTTTTGTCCCATTCGATAATCTAGACTCACAGCAGAACGGCCATAAGGTGCCCGAGGCAGCAATCGACCCATGGAGTCAAGTCGGCTGGAGGACGTTGTATTGAATCGGGACGCAATTTGAGTGATCCATCGTCATCAGGTGGCCCTGAACGTTACAATTCACTATCAGTTTTTCGTCCGATTCGAAAATCTTTGACTCACAGCAGAACGGCCATAAGGTGCCCGAGGCAGCAAAGACCCATGGAGACAAGTCTGCTGGAGGACGATGTATTGAATCGGGACGCAATTTGAGTGATCCATCGTCATTAGGTGGCCCTGAACGTTACAATTCACTATCAGCTTTTCGTCCCATTCGATAATCTAGACTCACAGCAGAACGGCCATAAGGTGCCTGAGGCAGCAATAGACCCATGGAGTCAGGTCGGCTGGAGGACGATGTACTGAATCGGGACGCAATTTGAGTGTTCCATCGTCATTAGGAGGCCCTGAACGTTACAATTCACTATCAGTTTTTCGTCCGATTCGAAAATCTTTGAGTCACAGCAGGCCTGCCATACGGTGCCCGAGGCAGCAATAGACCCATGGAGACAAGTCTGCTGGAGGACGATGTATTGAATCGGGACGCAATTTGAGTGATCCACCGTCATTAGGTGGCCCTGAACGTTACAATTCACTTTCAGTTTTTCATCCCATTCTATAATCTAGACTCACAGCATAACGGCCATAAGGTGCCAGAGGCAGCAATAGTCCCATGGAGTCAAGTCGGCTAGTGGACGATGTACTGAATCGGGACGCAATTTGTGTGGTCCATCGTCATTAGGTGGCCCTGAATGTTACAAATCACTATCAGTTTTTCGTCCGATTCGAAAATCTTTGACTCACAGCAGAACGGCCATAAGGTGCCCGAGGCAGCAATCGACCCATGGAGTCAAGTCGGCTGGAGGACGATGTATTGAATCGGGACGCAATTTAAGTGATCCATCGTCATTAGGTGGCCCTGAAAGTTACAATTCACTATCAGTTTTTCGTCCGATTCAAAAATCTTTGACACTCAGCAGAACGGCCATAAGGTGCCCGAGGCAGCAAAGACCCATGGAGACAAGTCTGCTGGAGGACGATGTATTGAATCGGGACGCAATTTGAGTGTTCCATCGTCATTAGGAGGCCCTGAACGTTACAATTCACTATCAGTTTTTCGTCCGATTCGAAAATCTTTGAGTCACAGCAGGCCTGCCATACGGTGCCCGAGGCAGCAATAGACCCATGGAGACAAGTCCGCTGGAGGACGATGTATTGAATCGGGACGCAATTTGAGTGATCCATCGTCATTAGGTGGCCCTGAAAGTTACAATTCACTATCAGTTTTTCGTCCGATTCAAAAATCTTTGACTCTCAGCAGAACGGCCATAAGGTACCCGAGGCAGCAATAGACCCATGAAGTCAAGTCTGCTGGAGGACGATGTATTGAATCAGGACGCAATTTGTGTGATCCATCGTCATTAGGTGGCCCTGAACGTTACAATTCACTATCAGTTTTTCGTCCCATTCGATAATCTAGACTCACAGCAGAACGGCCATAAGGTGCCCGAGGCAGCAATAGACCCATGGAGACAAGTCGGCTGGGGACGATGTATTGAATCGGGACGCAATTTGAGTGATCCTTCGTCATTAGGTGGCCCTGAACGTTACAATTCACTATCAGTTTTTCGTCCCATTCGATAATCTAGATTCACAGCAGAACGGCCATAAGGTGCCGGAGGCAGCAATAGACCCATGGAGTCAACTCGGCTGGAGGACGATGTATTGAATCGGGACGCAATTTGCGTGGTCCATCGTCATTAGGTGGCCCTGAATGTTACAATTCACTATCAGTTTTTCGTCCGATTCGAAAATCTTTGACTCACAGCAGAACGGCCATTAGGTGCCCGAGGCAGCAATCGACCCATGGAGACAAGTCTGCTGGAGGACGATGTATTGAACCGGGACGCAATTTGAGTGATCCATCGTCATTAGGAGGCCCTGAACGTTACAATTCACTATCAGTTTTTCGTCCCATTCGATAATCTAGACTCACAGCAGAACGGCCATAAGGTGCCCGAGGCAGCAATAGACCCATGGAGACAAGTCGGCTGGAGGACGATGTATTGAATCGGGACGCAATTTGAGTGATCCATCGTCATTAGGAGGCCTTGAACGTTACAATTCACTATCAGTTTTTCGTCCCATTCGATAATCTAGACTCACAGCGGAACGGCCACCAGGTGCCCGAGGCAGCAATAGACACATGGAGTCAAGTAGGCTGGAGGACGATGTATTGAATCGGGACGCAATTTGAGAGATCCATCGTCATTAGGTGGCCCTGAACGTTACAATTCACTATCAGTTTTTCGTCCCATTCGATAATCTAGACTCACAGCAGAACGGCCATAAGGTGCCCGAGGCAGCAATAGACCCATGGAGACAAGTCTGCTGGAGGACGATGTATTGAATCGGGACGCAATTTGAGTGATCCATCGTCATTAGGTGGCCCTGAACGTTACAATTCACTATCAGTTTTTTGTCCCATTCGATAATCTAGACTCACAGCAGAACGGCCATAAGGTGCCCGAGGCAGCAATCGACCCATGGAGTCAAGTCGGCTGGAGGACGTTGTATTGAATCGGGACGCAATTTGAGTGATCCATCGTCATCAGGTGGCCCTGAACGTTACAATTCACTATCAGTTTTTCGTCCGATTCGAAAATCTTTGACTCACAGCAGAACGGCCATAAGGTGCCCGAGGCAGCAAAGACCCATGGAGACAAGTCTGCTGGAGGACGATGTATTGAATCGGGACGCAATTTGAGTGATCCATCGTCATTAGGTGGCCCTGAACGTTACAATTCACTATCAGCTTTTCGTCCCATTCGATAATCTAGACTCACAGCAGAACGGCCATAAGGTGCCTGAGGCAGCAATAGACCCATGGAGTCAGGTCGGCTGGAGGACGATGTACTGAATCGGGACGCAATTTGAGTGTTCCATCGTCATTAGGAGGCCCTGAACGTTACAATTCACTATCAGTTTTTCGTCCGATTCGAAAATCTTTGAGTCACAGCAGGCCTGCCATACGGTGCCCGAGGCAGCAATAGACCCATGGAGACAAGTCTGCTGGAGGACGATGTATTGAATCGGGACGCAATTTGAGTGATCCACCGTCATTAGGTGGCCCTGAACGTTACAATTCACTTTCAGTTTTTCATCCCATTCTATAATCTAGACTCACAGCATAACGGCCATAAGGTGCCAGAGGCAGCAATAGTCCCATGGAGTCAAGTCGGCTAGTGGACGATGTACTGAATCGGGACGCAATTTGTGTGGTCCATCGTCATTAGGTGGCCCTGAATGTTACAAATCACTATCAGTTTTTCGTCCGATTCGAAAATCTTTGACTCACAGCAGAACGGCCATAAGGTGCCCGAGGCAGCAATCGACCCATGGAGTCAAGTCGGCTGGAGGACGATGTATTGAATCGGGACGCAATTTAAGTGATCCATCGTCATTAGGTGGCCCTGAAAGTTACAATTCACTATCAGTTTTTCGTCCGATTCAAAAATCTTTGACACTCAGCAGAACGGCCATAAGGTGCCCGAGGCAGCAAAGACCCATGGAGACAAGTCTGCTGGAGGACGATGTATTGAATCGGGACGCAATTTGAGTGTTCCATCGTCATTAGGAGGCCCTGAACGTTACAATTCACTATCAGTTTTTCGTCCGATTCGAAAATCTTTGAGTCACAGCAGGCCTGCCATACGGTGCCCGAGGCAGCAATAGACCCATGGAGACAAGTCCGCTGGAGGACGATGTATTGAATCGGGACGCAATTTGAGTGATCCATCGTCATTAGGTGGCCCTGAAAGTTACAATTCACTATCAGTTTTTCGTCCGATTCAAAAATCTTTGACACTCAGCAGAACGGCCATAAGGTGCCCGAGGCAGCAATAGACCCATGAAGTCAAGTCTGCTGGAGGACGATGTATTGAATCAGGACGCAATTTGTGTGATCCATCGTCATTAGGTGGCCCTGAACGTTACAATTCACTATCAGTTTTTCGTCCCATTCGATAATCTAGACTCACAGCAGAACGGCCATAAGGTGCCCGAGGCAGCAATAGACCCATGGAGACAAGTCGGCTGGGGACGATGTATTGAATCGGGACGCAATTTGAGTGATCCTTCGTCATTAGGTGGCCCTGAACGTTACAATTCACTATCAGTTTTTCGTCCCATTCGATAATCTAGATTCACAGCAGAACGGCCATAAGGTGCCGGAGGCAGCAATAGACCCATGGAGTCAACTCGGCTGGAGGACGATGTATTGAATCGGGACGCAATTTGCGTGGTCCATCGTCATTAGGTGGCCCTGAATGTTACAATTCACTATCAGTTTTTCGTCCGATTCGAAAATCTTTGACTCACAGCAGAACGGCCATTAGGTGCCCGAGGCAGCAATCGACCCATGGAGACAAGTCTGCTGGAGGACGATGTATTGAACCGGGACGCAATTTGAGTGATCCATCGTCATTAGGAGGCCCTGAACGTTACAATTCACTATCAGTTTTTCGTCCCATTCGATAATCTAGACTCACAGCAGAACGGCCATAAGGTGCCCGAGGCAGCAATAGACCCATGGAGACAAGTCGGCTGGAGGACGATGTATTGAATCGGGACGCAATTTGAGTGATCCATCGTCATTAGGAGGCCTTGAACGTTACAATTCACTATCAGTTTTTCGTCCCATTCGATAATCTAGACTCACAGCGGAACGGCCACCAGGTGCCCGAGGCAGCAATAGACACATGGAGTCAAGTAGGCTGGAGGACGATGTATTGAATCGGGACGCAATTTGAGAGATCCATCGTCATTAGGTGGCCCTGAACGTTACAATTCACTATCAGTTTTTCGTCCCATTCGATAATCTAGACTCACAGCAGAACGGCCATAAGGTGCCCGAGGCAGCAATAGACCCATGGAGACAAGTCTGCTGGAGGACGATGTATTGAATCGGGACGCAATTTGAGTGATCCATCGTCATTAGGTGGCCCTGAACGTTACAATTCACTATCAGTTTTTTGTCCCATTCGATAATCTAGACTCACAGCAGAACGGCCATAAGGTGCCCGAGGCAGCAATCGACCCATGGAGTCAAGTCGGCTGGAGGACGTTGTATTGAATCGGGACGCAATTTGAGTGATCCATCGTCATCAGGTGGCCCTGAACGTTACAATTCACTATCAGTTTTTCGTCCGATTCGAAAATCTTTGACTCACAGCAGAACGGCCATAAGGTGCCCGAGGCAGCAAAGACCCATGGAGACAAGTCTGCTGGAGGACGATGTATTGAATCGGGACGCAATTTGAGTGATCCATCGTCATTAGGTGGCCCTGAACGTTACAATTCACTATCAGCTTTTCGTCCCATTCGATAATCTAGACTCACAGCAGAACGGCCATAAGGTGCCTGAGGCAGCAATAGACCCATGGAGTCAGGTCGGCTGGAGGACGATGTACTGAATCGGGACGCAATTTGAGTGTTCCATCGTCATTAGGAGGCCCTGAACGTTACAATTCACTATCAGTTTTTCGTCCGATTCGAAAATCTTTGAGTCACAGCAGGCCTGCCATACGGTGCCCGAGGCAGCAATAGACCCATGGAGACAAGTCTGCTGGAGACGATGTATTGAATCGGGACGCAATTTGAGTGATCCACCGTCATTAGGTGGCCCTGAACGTTACAATTCACTTTCAGTTTTTCATCCCATTCTATAATCTAGACTCACAGCATAACGGCCATAAGGTGCCAGAGGCAGCAATAGTCCCATGGAGTCAAGTCGGCTAGTGGACGATGTACTGAATCGGGACGCAATTTGTGTGGTCCATCGTCATTAGGTGGCCCTGAATGTTACAAATCACTATCAGTTTTTCGTCCGATTCGAAAATCTTTGACTCACAGCAGAACGGCCATAAGGTGCCCGAGGCAGCAATCGACCCATGGAGTCAAGTCGGCTGGAGGACGATGTATTGAATCGGGACGCAATTTAAGTGATCCATCGTCATTAGGTGGCCCTGAAAGTTACAATTCACTATCAGTTTTTCGTCCGATTCAAAAATCTTTGACACTCAGCAGAACGGCCATAAGGTGCCCGAGGCAGCAATAGACCCATGAAGTCAAGTCTGCTGGAGGACGATGTATTGAATCAGGACGCAATTTGTGTGATCCATCGTCATTAGGTGGCCCTGAACGTTACAATTCACTATCAGTTTTTCGTCCCATTCGATAATCTAGACTCACAGCAGAACGGCCATAAGGTGCCCGAGGCAGCAATAGACCCATGGAGACAAGTCGGCTGGGGACGATGTATTGAATCGGGACGCAATTTGAGTGATCCTTCGTCATTAGGTGGCCCTGAACGTTACAATTCACTATCAGTTTTTCGTCCCTTTCGATAATCTAGATTCACAGCAGAACGGCCATAAGGTGCCGGAGGCAGCAATAGACCCATGGAGTCAACTCGGCTGGAGGACGATGTATTGAATCGGGACGCAATTTGCGTGGTCCATCGTCATTAGGTGGCCCTGAATGTTACAATTCACTATCAGTTTTTCGTCCGATTCGAAAATCTTTGACTCACAGCAGAACGGCCATTAGGTGCCCGAGGCAGCAATCGACCCATGGAGACAAGTCTGCTGGAGGACGATGTATTGAACCGGGACGCAATTTGAGTGATCCATCGTCATTAGGAGGCCCTGAACGTTACAATTCACTATCAGTTTTTCGTCCCATTCGATAATCTAGACTCACAGCAGAACGGCCATAAGGTGCCCGAGGCAGCAATAGACCCATGGAGACAAGTCGGCTGGAGGACGATGTATTGAATCGGGACGCAATTTGAGTGATCCATCGTCATTAGGAGGCCTTGAACGTTACAATTCACTATCAGTTTTTCGTCCCATTCGATAATCTAGACTCACAGCGGAACGGCCACCAGGTGCCCGAGGCAGCAATAGACACATGGAGTCAACTAGGCTGGAGGACGATGTATTGAATCGGGACGCAATTTGAGAGATCCATCGTCATTAGGTGGCCCTGAACGTTACAATTCACTATCAGTTTTTCGTCCCATTCGATAATCTAGACTCACAGCAGAACGGCCATAAGGTGCCCGAGGCAGCAATAGACCCATGGAGACAAGTCTGCTGGAGGACGATGTATTGAATCGGGACGCAATTTGAGTGATCCATCGTCATTAGGTGGCCCTGAACGTTACAATTCACTATCAGTTTTTTGTCCCATTCGATAATCTAGACTCACAGCAGAACGGCCATAAGGTGCCCGAGGCAGCAATAGACCCATGGAGTCAAGTCGGCTGGAGGACGTTGTATTGAATCGGGACGCAATTTGAGTGATCCATCGTCATCAGGTGGCCCTGAACGTTACAATTCACTATCAGTTTTTCGTCCGATTCGAAAATCTTTGACTCACAGCAGAACGGCCATAAGGTGCCCGAGGCAGCAATAGACGCATGGAGACAAGTCTGCTGGAGGACGATGTATTGAATCGGGACGCAATTTGAGTGTTCCATCGTCATTAGGAGGCCCTGAACGTTACAATTCACTATCAGTTTTTCGTCCGATTCGAAAATCTTTGAGTCACAGCAGGCCTGCCATAAGGTGCCCGAGGCAGCAATAGACCCATGGAGACAAGTCTGCTGGAGGACGATGTATTGAATCGGCACGCAATTTGAGTGATCCATCGTCATTAGGTCGCCCTGAACGTTACAATTCACTATCAGTTTTTCATCCCATTCTATAATCTAGACTCACAGCAGAACGGCCATAAGGTGCCCGAGGTCCCATGAAGTCAAGTCGGCTGGGGACAATGTATTGAATCGGGACGCAATTTGAGTGATCCACCGTCATTAGGTGGCCCTGAACGTTACAATTCACTATCAGTTTTTCGTCCCATTCGATAATCTAGATTCACAGCAGAACGGCCATAAGGTGCCCGAGGCAGCAATAGACCCATGGAGTCAACTCGGCTGGAGGACGATGTATTGAATCGGGACGCAATTTGCGTGGTCCATCGTCATTAGGTGGCCCTGAATGTTACAATTCACTATCAGTTTTTCGTCCGATTCGAAAATCTTTGACTCACAGCAGAACGGCCATTAGGTGCCCGAGGCAGCAATCGACCCATGGAGACAAGTCTGCTGGAGGACGATGTATTGAATCGGGACGCAATTTGAGTGATCCATCGTCATTAGGAGGCCCTGAACGTTACAATTCACTATCAGTTTTTCGTCCCATTCGATAATCTAGACTCACAGCAGAACGGCCATAAGGTGCCCGAGGCAGCAATAGACCCATGGAGTCAAGTCGGCTGGAGGACGATGTATTGAATCGGGACGCAATTTGAGTGATCCATCGTCATTAGGAGGCCCTGAACGTTACAATTCACTATCAGTTTTTCGTCCCATTCGATAATCTAGACTCACAGCAGAACGGCCATAAGGTGCCCGAGGCAGCAATAGACCCATGGAGTCAAGTCGGCTGGAGGACGATGTATTGAATCGGGACGCAATTTGAGAGATCCATCGTCATTAGGTGGCCCTGAAAGTTACAATTCACTATCAGTTTTTCGTCCGATTCGAAAATCTTTGACTCACAGCAGAACGGCCATAAGGTGCCCGAGGCAGCAATAGACCCATGGAGACAAGTCTGCTGGAGGACGATGTATTGAATCGGGACGCAATTTGAGTGATCCATCGTCATTAGGAGGCCCTGAACGTTACAATTCACTATCAGTTTTTTGTCCCATTCGATAATCTAGACTCACAGCAGAACGGCCATAAGGTGCCCGAGGCAGCAATTCGACCCATGGAGTCAAGTCGGCTGGAGGACGATGTATTGAATCGGGACGCAATTTGCGTGGTCCATCGTCATTAGGTGGCCCTGAATGTTACAATTCACTATCAGTTTTTCGTCCCATTCGATAATCTAGACTCACAGCAGAACGGCCATAAGGTGCCCGAGGCAGCAATAGACCCATGGAGTCAAGTCGGCTGGAGGACGATGTATTGAATCGGGACGCAATTTGAGTGATCCATCGTCATTAGGAGGCCCTGAACGTTACAATTCACTATCAGTTTTTCGTCGCATTCGATAATCTAGACTCACAGCAGAACGGCCATTAGGTGCCCGAGGCAGCAATCGACCCATGGAGTCAAGTCGGCTGGAGGACGATGTATTGAATCGGGACGCAATTTGAGTGATCCATCGTCATTAGGAGGCCCTGAACGTTACAATTCACTATCAGTTTTTCGTCGCATTCGATAATCTAGACTCACAGCAGAACGGCCATTAGGTGCCCGAGGCAGCAATCGACCCATGGAGACAAGTCTGCTGGAGGACGATGTATTGAATCGGGACGCAATTTGAGTGATCCATCGTCATTAGGAGGCCCTGAACGTTACAATTCACTATCAGTTTTTCGTCCCATTCGATAATCTAGACTCACAGCAGAACGGCCATAAGGTGCCCGAGGCAGCAATAGACCCATGGAGTCAAGTCGGCTGGAGGACGATGTATTGAATCGGGACGCAATTTGAGTGATCCATCGTCATTAGGAGGCCCTGAACGTTACAATTCACTATCAGTTTTTCGTCCCATTCGATAATCTAGACTCACAGCAGAACGGCCATAAGGTGCCCGAGGCAGCAATAGACCCATGGAGTCAAGTCGGCTGGAGGACGATGTATTGAATCGGGACGCAATTTGAGAGATCCATCGTCATTAGGTGGCCCTGAAAGTTACAATTCACTATCAGTTTTTCGTCCGATTCGAAAATCTTTGACTCACAGCAGAACGGCCATAAGGTGCCCGAGGCAGCAATAGACCCATGGAGACAAGTCTGCTGGAGGACGATGTATTGAATCGGGACGCAATTTGAGTGATCCATCGTCATTAGGAGGCCCTGAACGTTACAATTCACTATCAGTTTTTTGTCCCATTCGATAATCTAGACTCACAGCAGAACGGCCATAAGGTGCCCGAGGCAGCAATTCGACCCATGGAGTCAAGTCGGCTGGAGGACGATGTATTGAATCGGGACGCAATTTGAGTGATCCATCGTCATTAGGTGGCCCTGAACGTTACAATTCACTATCAGTTTTTCGTCCGATTCGAAAATCTTTGACTCACAGCAGAACGGCCATAAGGTGCCCGAGGCAGCAATAGACGCATGGAGACAAGTCGGCTGGAGGACGATGTATTGAATCGGGACGCAATTTGAGTGATCCATCGTCATTAGGTGGCCCTGAACGTTACAATTCACTATCAGTTTTTCGTCCGATTCGAAAATCTTTGACTCACAGCAGAACGGCCTAGGTGCCCGAGGCAGCAATAGACCCATGGAGCCATGTCGGCTGGAGGGACGATGTATTGAATCGGGACGCAATTTGAGTGATCCATCGTCATTAGGTGGCCCTGAAAGTTACAATTCACTATCAGTTTTTCGTCCGATTCGAAAATCTTTGACTCATAGCAGAACGGCCATAAGGTGCCCGAGGCAGAAACAGACCCATGGAGTCAACTCGGCTGGAGGACGATGTATTGAATCGGGACGCAATTTGCGTGGTCCATCGTCATTAGGTGGCCCTGAATGTTACAATTCACTATCAGTTTTTCGTCCCATTCGATAATCTAGACTCACAGCAGAACGGCCATAAGGTGCCCGAGGCAGCAATAGACCCATGGAGTCAAGTCGGCTGGAGGACGATGTATTGAATCGGGACGCAATTTGAGTGATCCATCGTCATTAGGAGGCCCTGAACGTTACAATTCACTATCAGTTTTTCGTCGCATTCGATAATCTAGACTCACAGCGGAACGGCCATAAGGTGCCCGAGGCAGCAATAGACCCATGGAGACAAGTCTGCTGGAGGACGATGTATTGAATCGGGACGCAATTTGAGTGATCCATCGTCATTAGGAGGCCCTGAACGTTACAATTCACTATCAGTTTCTTGTCCCATTCGATAATCTAGACTCACAGCAGAACGGCCATAAGGGCCCGAGGCAGCAATAGAGGCATGGAGACAAGTCTGCTGGAGGACGATGTATTGAATCGGGACGCAATTTGAGTGATCCATCGTCATTAGGTGGCCCTGAACGTTACAATTCACTATCAGTTTTTCATCCCATTCTATAATCTAGACTCACAGCAGAACGGCCATAAGGTGCCCGAGGCAGCAATAGTCCCATGGAGTCAAGTCGGCTAGTGGACGATGTACTGAATCGGGACTCAATTTGTGTGGTCCATCGTCATTAGGTGGCCCTGAATGTTACAAA
The DNA here is from genome assembly GCF_023864275.1 of Schistocerca cancellata. Taxonomy (NCBI): domain Eukaryota; kingdom Metazoa; phylum Arthropoda; class Insecta; order Orthoptera; family Acrididae; genus Schistocerca; species Schistocerca cancellata. Next base: position 2,411,730 of record NW_026047092.1, on the reverse strand, counting down.
TCACTATCAGTTTTTCGTCCCATTCGATAATCTAGACTCACAGCAGAACGGCCATAAGGTGACCGAGGCAGCAATAGACCCATGGAGATAAGTCGGCTGGGGACGATGTATTGAATCGGGACGCAATTTGAGTGATCCATCGTCATTAGGTGGCCCTGAATGTTACAATTCACTATCAGTTTTTCGTCCGATTCGAAAATCTTTGACTCACAGCAGAACGGCCTAGGTGCCGAGGCAGCAATAGACCCATGGAGACATGTCGGCTGGAGGACGATGTATTGAATCGGGACGCAATTTGAGTGATCCATCGTCATTACGTGGCCCTGAAAGTTACAATTCACTATCAGTTTTTCGTCCTATTCGAAAATCTTTGACTCACAGCAGAACGGCCATAAGGTGCCCGAGGCAGCAATAGACCCATGGAGACAAGTCTGCTGGTGGACGATGTATTGAATCGGGACGCAATTTGAGTGATCCATCGTCATTAGGAGGCCCTGAACGTCACAATTCACTATCAGTTTTTTGTCCCATTCGATAATCTAGACTCACAGCAGAACGGCCATAAGGGCCCGAGGCAGCAATAGACCCATGGAGTCAACTCGGCTGGAGGACGATGAATTGAATCGGGACGCAATTTGCGTGGTCCATCGTCATTAGGTGGCCCTGAATGTTACAATTCACTATCAGTTTTTCGTCCGATTCGAAAATCTTTGACTCACAGCAGAACGGCCATTAGGTGCCCGAGGCAGCAATCGACCCATGGAGACAAGTCTGCTGGAGGACGATGTATTGAATCGGGACGCAATGTGAGTGATCCATCGTCATTAGGTGGCCCTGAACGTTACAATTCACTATCAGTTTTTCGTCCGATTCGAAAATCTTTGACTCACAGCAGAACGGCCATAAGGAGCCCGAGGCAGCAATAGACCCATGGAGACAAGTCTGCTGGAGGACGATGTATTGAATCGGGACGCCATTTGAGTGTTCCATCGTCATTAGGAGGCCCTGAACGTTACAATTCACTATCAGTTTTTCGTCCGATTCGAAAATCTTTGAGTCACAGCAGGCCTGCCATAAGGTGCCCGAGGCAGGAATAGACCCATGGAGACAAGTCTGCTGGAGGACGATGTATTGAATCGGGACGCAATTTGAGTGATCCATCGTCATTAGGTGGCCCTGAACGTTACAATTCACTATCAGTTTTTCATCCCATTCTATAATCTAGACTCACAGCAGAACGGCCATAAGGTGCCCGAGGCAGCAATAGTCCCATGGAGTCAAGTCGGCTGGGGACAATGTATTGAATCGGGACGCAATTTGAGTGATCCATCGTCATTAGGTGGCCCTGAACGTTACAATTCACTATCAGTTTTTCGTCCCATTCGATAATCTAGATTCACAGCAGAACGGCCATAAGGTGCCCGAGGCAGCAATAGACCCATGGAGTCAACTCGGCTGGAGGACGATGTATTGAATCGGGACGCAATTTGCGTGGTCCATCGTCATTAGGTGGCCCTGAATGTTACAATTCACTATCAGTTTTTCGTCCGATTCGAAAATCTTTGACTCACAGCAGAACGGCCATTAGGTGCCCGAGGCAGCAATCGACCCATGGAGACAAGTCTGCTGGAGGACGATGTATTGAATCGGGACGCAATTTGAGTGATCCATCGTCATTAGGAGGCCCTGAACGTTACAATTCACTATCAGTTTTTCGTCCCATTCGATAATCTAGACTCACAGCAGAACGGCCATAAGGTGCCCGAGGCAGCAATAGACCCATGGAGTCAAGTCGGCTGGAGGACGATGTATTGAATCGGGACGCAATTTGAGTGATCCATCGTCATTAGGAGGCCCTGAACGTTACAATTCATTATCAGTTTTTCGTCCCATTCGATAATCTAGACTCACAGCAGAACGGCCATAAGGTGCCCGAGGCAGCAATAGACCCATGGAGTCAAGTCGGCTGGAGGACGTTGTATTGAATCGGGACGCAATTTGAGTGATCCATCGTCATCAGGTGGCCCTGAACGTTACAATTCACTATCAGTTTTTCGTCCGATTCGAAAATCTTTGACTCACAGCAGAACGGCCATAAGGTGCCCGAGGCAGCAATAGACGCATGGAGACAAGTCTGCTGGAGGACGATGTATTGAATCGGGACGCAATTTGAGTGTTCCATCGTCATTAGGAGGCCCTGAACGTTACAATTCACTATCAGTTTTTCGTCCGATTCGAAAATCTTTGAGTCACAGCAGGCCTGCCATAAGGTGCCCGAGGCAGCAATAGACCCATGGAGACAAGTCTGCTGGAGGACGATGTATTGAATCGGGACGCAATTTGAGTGATCCATCGTCATTAGGTCGCCCTGAACGTTACAATTCACTATCAGTTTTTCATCCCATTCTATAATCTAGACTCACAGCAGAACGGCCATAAGGTGCCCGAGGCAGCAATTGACGCATGGAGACAAGTCTGCTGGAGGACGATGTATTGAATCGGGACGCAATTTGAGTGATCCATCGTCATTAGGAGGCCCTGAACGTTACAATTCACTATCAGTTTTTTGTCCCATTCGATAATCTAGACTCACAGCCGAACGGCCATAAGGTGCCCGAGGCAGCAATTCGACCCATGGAGTCAAGTCGGCTGGAGGACGATGTATTGAATCGGGACGCAATTTGAGTGATCCATCGTCATTAGGTGGCCCTGAACGTTACAATTCACTATCAGTTTTTCGTCCGATTCGAAAATCTTTGACTCACAGCAGAACGGCCATAAGGTGCCCGAGGCAGCAATAGACGCATGGAGACAAGTCTGCTGGAGGACGATGTATTGAATCGGGACGCAATTTGAGTGTTCCATCGTCATTAGGAGGCCCTGAACGTTACAATTCACTATCAGTTTTTCGTCCGATTCGAAACTCTTTGAGTCACAGCAGGCCTGCCATAAGGTGCCCGAGGCAGCAATAGACCCATGGAGACAAGTCTGCTGGAGGACGATGTATTGAATCGGGACGCTATTTGAGTGATCCATCGTCATTAGGTCGTCCTGAACGTTACAATTCACTATCAGTTTTTCATCCCATTCTATAATCTAGACTCACAGCAGAACGGCCATAAGGTGCCCGAGGCAGCAATAGTCCCATGGAGTCAAGTCGGCTGGGGACAATGTATTGAATCGGGACGCAATTTGAGTGATCCACCGTCATTAGGTGGCCCTGAACGTTACAATTCACTATCAGTTTTTCGTCCCATTCGATAATCTAGATTCACAGCAGAACGGCCATAAGGTGCCCGAGGCAGCAATAGACCCATGGAGTCAAGTCGGCTGGAGGACGATGTATTGAATCGGGACGCAATTTGAGAGATCCATCGTCATTAGGTGGCCCTGAAAGTTATAATTCACTATCAGTTTTTCGTCCGATTCGAAAATCTTTGACTCACAGCAGAACGGCCATAAGGTGCCCGAGGCAGCAATCGACCCATGGAGACAAGTCTGCTGGAGGACGATGTATTGAATCAGGACGCAATTTGAGTTATCCATCGTCATTAGGTGGCCCTGAACGTTGCAATTCACTTTCAGTTTTTCGTCCCATTCGATAATCTAGACTCACAGCAGAACGGCCATACGGTGCCCGAGGCAGCAATAGACCCATGGAGACAAGTCGGCTGGGGACGATGTATTGCATCGGGACGCAATTTGAGGGATCCATCGTCATTAGGTGGCCCTGAACGTTAAAATTCACTATCAGTTTTTCGTCCCATTCGATAATCTAGACTCACAGCGGAACGGCCACCAGGTGCCCGAGGCAGCAATAGACACATGGAGTCAAGTAGGCTGGAGGACGATGTATTGAATCGGGACGCAATTTGAGAGATCCATCGTCATTAGGTGGCCCTGAACGTTACAATTCACTATCAGTTTTTCGTCCCATTCGATAATCTAGACTCACAGCAGAACGGCCATAAGGTGCCCGAGGCAGCAATAGACGCATGGAGACAAGTCTGCTGGAGGACGATGTATTGAATCGGGACGCAATTTGAGTGTTCCATCGTCATTAGGAGGCCCTGAACGTTACAATTCACTATCAGTTTTTCGTCCGATTCGAAAATCTTTGAGTCACAGCAGGCCTGCCATAAGGTGCCCGAGGCAGCAATAGACCCATGGAGACAAGTCTGCTGGACTACGATGTATTGAATCGGGACGCAATTTGAGTGATCCATCATCATTAGGTCGCCCTGAACGTTACAATTCACTATCAGTTTTTCATCCCATTCTATAATCTAGACTCACAGCAGAACGGCCATAAGGTGCCCGAGGCAGCAATAGTCCCATGGAGTCAAGTCGGCTGGGGACAATGTATTGAATCGGGACGCAATTTGAGTGATCCACCGTCATTAGGTGGCCCTGAACGTTACAATTCACTATCAGTTTTTCGTCCCATTCGATAATCTAGATTCACAGCAGAACGGCCATAAGGTGCCCGAGGCAGCAATAGACCCATGGAGTCAACTCGGCTGGAGGACGATGTATTGAATCGGGACGTAATTTACGTGGTCCATCGTCATTAGGTGGCCCTGAATGTTACAATTCACTATCAGTTTTTCGTCCGATTCGAAAATCTTTGACTCACAGCAGAACGGCCATTAGGTGCCCGAGGCAGCAATCGACCCATGGAGACAAGTCTGCTGGAGGACGATGTATTGAATCGGGACGCAATTTGAGTGATCCATCGTCATTAGGAGGCCTTGAACGTTACAATTCACTATCAGTTTTTCGTCCCATTCGATAATCTAGACTCACAGCGGAACGGCCACCAGGTGCCCGAGGCAGCAATAGACACATGGAGTCAACTAGGCTGGAGGACGATGTATTGAATCGGGACGCAATTTGAGAGATCCATCGTCATTAGGTGGCCCTGAACGTTACAATTCACTATCAGTTTTTCGTCCCATTCGATAATCTAGACTCACAGCAGAACGGCCATAAGGTGCCCGAGGCAGCAATAGACCCATGGAGACAAGTCTGCTGGAGGACGATGTATTGAATCGGGACGCAATTTGAGTGATCCATCGTCATTAGGTGGCCCTGAACGTTACAATTCACTATCAGTTTTTTGTCCCATTCGATAATCTAGACTCACAGCAGAACGGCCATAAGGTGCCCGAGGCAGCAATAGACCCATGGAGTCAAGTCGGCTGGAGGACGTTGTATTGAATCGGGACGCAATTTGAGTGATCCATCGTCATCAGGTGGCCCTGAACGTTACAATTCACTATCAGTTTTTCGTCCGATTCGAAAATCTTTGACTCACAGCAGAACGGCCATAAGGTGCCCGAGGCAGCAATAGACGCATGGAGACAAGTCTGCTGGAGGACGATGTATTGAATCGGGACGCAATTTGAGTGTTCCATCGTCATTAGGAGGCCCTGAACGTTACAATTCACTATCAGTTTTTCGTCCGATTCGAAAATCTTTGAGTCACAGCAGGCCTGCCATAAGGTGCCCGAGGCAGCAATAGACCCATGGAGACAAGTCTGCTGGAGGACGATGTATTGAATCGGGACGCAATTTGAGTGATCCATCGTCATTAGGTCGCCCTGAACGTTACAATTCACTATCAGTTTTTCATCCCATTCTATAATCTAGACTCACAGCAGAACGGCCATAAGGTGCCCGAGGTCCCATGAAGTCAAGTCGGCTGGGGACAATGTATTGAATCGGGACGCAATTTGAGTGATCCACCGTCATTAGGTGGCCCTGAACGTTACAATTCACTATCAGTTTTTCGTCCCATTCGATAATCTAGATTCACAGCAGAACGGCCATAAGGTGCCCGAGGCAGCAATAGACCCATGGAGTCAACTCGGCTGGAGGACGATGTATTGAATCGGGACGCAATTTGCGTGGTCCATCGTCATTAGGTGGCCCTGAATGTTACAATTCACTATCAGTTTTTCGTCCGATTCGAAAATCTTTGACTCACAGCAGAACGGCCATTAGGTGCCCGAGGCAGCAATCGACCCATGGAGACAAGTCTGCTGGAGGACGATGTATTGAATCGGGACGCAATTTGAGTGATCCATCGTCATTAGGAGGCCCTGAACGTTACAATTCACTATCAGTTTTTCGTCCCATTCGATAATCTAGACTCACAGCAGAACGGCCATAAGGTGCCCGAGGCAGCAATAGACCCATGGAGTCAAGTCGGCTGGAGGACGATGTATTGAATCGGGACGCAATTTGAGTGATCCATCGTCATTAGGAGGCCCTGAACGTTACAATTCACTATCAGTTTTTCGTCCCATTCGATAATCTAGACTCACAGCAGAACGGCCATAAGGTGCCCGAGGCAGCAATAGACCCATGGAGTCAAGTCGGCTGGAGGACGATGTATTGAATCGGGACGCAATTTGAGAGATCCATCGTCATTAGGTGGCCCTGAAAGTTACAATTCACTATCAGTTTTTCGTCCGATTCGAAAATCTTTGACTCACAGCAGAACGGCCATAAGGTGCCCGAGGCAGCAATAGACCCATGGAGACAAGTCTGCTGGAGGACGATGTATTGAATCGGGACGCAATTTGAGTGATCCATCGTCATTAGGTGGCCCTGAACGTTACAATTCACTATCAGTTTTTCGTCCGATTCGAAAATCTTTGACTCACAGCAGAACGGCCTAGGTGCCCGAGGCAGCAATAGACCCATGGAGCCATGTCGGCTGGAGGGACGATGTATTGAATCGGGACGCAATTTGAGTGATCCATCGTCATTAGGTGGCCCTGAAAGTTACAATTCACTATCAGTTTTTCGTCCGATTCGAAAATCTTTGACTCATAGCAGAACGGCCATAAGGTGCCCGAGGCAGAAACAGACCCATGGAGTCAACTCGGCTGGAGGACGATGTATTGAATCGGGACGCAATTTGCGTGGTCCATCGTCATTAGGTGGCCCTGAATGTTACAATTCACTATCAGTTTTTCGTCCCATTCGATAATCTAGACTCACAGCAGAACGGCCATAAGGTGCCCGAGGCAGCAATAGACCCATGGAGTCAAGTCGGCTGGAGGACGATGTATTGAATCGGGACGCAATTTGAGTGATCCATCGTCATTAGGAGGCCCTGAACGTTACAATTCACTATCAGTTTTTCGTCGCATTCGATAATCTAGACTCACAGCAGAACGGCCATAAGGTGCCCGAGGCAGCAATAGACCCATGGAGTCAAGTCGGCTGGAGGACGATGTATTGAATCGGGACGCAATTTGAGTGATCCATCGTCATTAGGAGGCCCTGAACGTTACAATTCACTATCAGTTTTTCGTCCCATTCGATAATCTAGACTCACAGCAGAACGGCCATAAGGTGCCCGAGGCAGCAATAGACCCATGGAGTCAAGTCGGCTGGAGGACGATGTATTGAATCGGGACGCAATTTGAGAGATCCATCGTCATTAGGTGGCCCTGAAAGTTACAATTCACTATCAGTTTTTCGTCCGATTCGAAAATCTTTGACTCACAGCAGAACGGCCATAAGGTGCCCGAGGCAGCAATAGACCCATGGAGACAAGTCTGCTGGAGGACGATGTATTGAATCGGGACGCAATTTGAGTGATCCATCGTCATTAGGAGGCCCTGAACGTTACAATTCACTATCAGTTTTTTGTCCCATTCGATAATCTAGACTCACAGCAGAACGGCCATAAGGTGCCCGAGGCAGCAATTCGACCCATGGAGTCAAGTCGGCTGGAGGACGATGTATTGAATCGGGACGCAATTTGAGTGATCCATCGTCATTAGGTGGCCCTGAACGTTACAATTCACTATCAGTTTTTCGTCCGATTCGAAAATCTTTGACTCACAGCAGAACGGCCATAAGGTGCCCGACGCAGCAATAGACGCATGGAGACAAGTCGGCTGGAGGACGATGTATTGAATCGGGACGCAATTTGAGTGATCCATCGTCATTAGGTGGCCCTGAACGTTACAATTCACTATCAGTTTTTCGTCCGATTCGAAAATCTTTGACTCACAGCAGAACGGCCTAGGTGCCCGAGGCAGCAATAGACCCATGGAGCCATGTCGGCTGGAGGGACGATGTATTGAATCGGGACGCAATTTGAGTGATCCATCGTCATTAGGTGGCCCTGAAAGTTACAATTCACTATCAGTTTTTCGTCCGATTCGAAAATCTTTGACTCATAGCAGAACGGCCATAAGGTGCCCGAGGCAGCAATAGACCCATGGAGACAAGTCTGCTGGAGGACGATGTATTGAATCGGGACGCAATTTGAGTGATCCATCGTCATTAGGAGGCCCTGAACGTTACAATTCACTATCAGTTTCTTGTCCCATTCGATAATCTAGACTCACAGCAGAACGGCCATAAGGGCCCGAGGCAGCAATAGAGGCATGGAGACAAGTCTGCTGGAGGACGATGTATTGAATCGGGACGCAATTTGAGTGATCCATCGTCATTAGGTGGCCCTGAACGTTACAATTCACTATCAGTTTTTCATCCCATTCTATAATCTAGACTCACAGCAGAACGGCCATAAGGTGCCCGAGGCAGCAATAGTCCCATGGAGTCAAGTCGGCTAGTGGACGATGTACTGAATCGGGACTCAATTTGTGTGGTCCATCGTCATTAGGTGGCCCTGAATGTTACAAATCACTATCAGTTTTTCGTCCCATTCGATAATCTAGACTCACAGCAGAACGGCCATAAGGTGACCGAGGCAGCAATAGACCCATGGAGATAAGTCGGCTGGGGACGATGTATTGAATCGGGACGCAATTTGAGTGATCCATCGTCATTAGGTGGCCCTGAATGTTACAATTCACTATCAGTTTTTCGTCCGATTCGAAAATCTTTGACTCACAGCAGAACGGCCTAGGTGCCGAGGCAGCAATAGACCCATGGAGACATGTCGGCTGGAGGACGATGTATTGAATCGGGACGCAATTTGAGTGATCCATCGTCATTACGTGGCCCTGAAAGTTACAATTCACTATCAGTTTTTCGTCCTATTCGAAAATCTTTGACTCACAGCAGAACGGCCATAAGGTGCCCGAGGCAGCAATAGACCCATGGAGACAAGTCTGCTGGTGGACGATGTATTGAATCGGGACGCAATTTGAGTGATCCATCGTCATTAGGAGGCCCTGAACGTCACAATTCACTATCAGTTTTTTGTCCCATTCGATAATCTAGACTCACAGCAGAACGGCCATAAGGGCCCGAGGCAGCAATAGACCCATGGAGTCAACTCGGCTGGAGGACGATGAATTGAATCGGGACGCAATTTGCGTGGTCCATCGTCATTAGGTGGCCCTGAATGTTACAATTCACTATCAGTTTTTCGTCCGATTCGAAAATCTTTGACTCACAGCAGAACGGCCATTAGGTGCCCGAGGCAGCAATCGACCCATGGAGACAAGTCTGCTGGAGGACGATGTATTGAATCGGGACGCAATGTGAGTGATCCATCGTCATTAGGTGGCCCTGAACGTTACAATTCACTATCAGTTTTTCGTCCGATTCGAAAATCTTTGACTCACAGCAGAACGGCCATAAGGTGCCCGAGGCAGCAATAGACCCATGGAGACAAGTCTGCTGGAGGACGATGTATTGAATCGGGACGCCATTTGAGTGTTCCATCGTCATTAGGAGGCCCTGAACGTTACAATTCACTATCAGTTTTTCGTCCGATTCGAAAATCTTTGAGTCACAGCAGGCCTGCCATAAGGTGCCCGAGGCAGGAATAGACCCATGGAGACAAGTCTGCTGGAGGACGATGTATTGAATCGGGACGCAATTTGAGTGATCCATCGTCATTAGGTGGCCCTGAACGTTACAATTCACTATCAGTTTTTCATCCCATTCTATAATCTAGACTCACAGCAGAACGGCCATAAGGTGCCCGAGGCAGCAATAGTCCCATGGAGTCAAGTCGGCTGGGGACAATGTATTGAATCGGGACGCAATTTGAGTGATCCATCGTCATTAGGTGGCCCTGAACGTTACAATTCACTATCAGTTTTTCGTCCCATTCGATAATCTAGATTCACAGCAGAACGGCCATAAGGTGCCCGAGGCAGCAATAGACCCATGGAGTCAACTAGGCTGGAGGACGATGTATTGAATCGGGACGCAATTTGCGTGGTCCATCGTCATTAGGTGGCCCTGAATGTTACAATTCACTATCAGTTTTTCGTCCGATTCGAAAATCTTTGACTCACAGCAGAACGGCCATTAGGTGCCCGAGGCAGCAATCGACCCATGGAGACAAGTCTGCTGGAGGACGATGTATTGAATCGGGACGCAATTTGAGTGATCCATCGTCATTAGGAGGCCCTGAACGTTACAATTCACTATCAGTTTTTCGTCCCATTCGATAATCTAGACTCACAGCAGAACGGCCATAAGGTGCCCGAGGCAGCAATAGACCCATGGAGTCAAGTCGGCTGGAGGACGATGTATTGAATCGGGACGCAATTTGAGTGATCCATCGTCATTAGGAGGCCCTGAACGTTACAATTCATTATCAGTTTTTCGTCCCATTCGATAATCTAGACTCACAGCAGAACGGCCATAAGGTGCCCGAGGCAGCAATAGACCCATGGAGTCAAGTCGGCTGGAGGACGTTGTATTGAATCGGGACGCAATTTGAGTGATCCATCGTCATCAGGTGGCCCTGAACGTTACAATTCACTATCAGTTTTTCGTCCGATTCGAAAATCTTTGACTCACAGCAGAACGGCCATAAGGTGCCCGAGGCAGCAATAGACGCATGGAGACAAGTCTGCTGGAGGACGATGTATTGAATCGGGACGCAATTTGAGTGTTCCATCGTCATTAGGAGGCCCTGAACGTTACAATTCACTATCAGTTTTTCGTCCGATTCGAAAATCTTTGAGTCACAGCAGGCCTGCCATAAGGTGCCCGAGGCAGCAATAGACCCATGGAGACAAGTCTGCTGGAGGACGATGTATTGAATCGGGACGCAATTTGAGTGATCCATCGTCATTAGGTCGCCCTGAACGTTACAATTCACTATCAGTTTTTCATCCCATTCTATAATCTAGACTCACAGCAGAACGGCCATAAGGTGCCCGAGGCAGCAATTGACGCATGGAGACAAGTCTGCTGGAGGACGATGTATTGAATCGGGACGCAATTTGAGTGATCCATCGTCATTAGGAGGCCCTGAACGTTACAATTCACTATCAGTTTTTTGTCCCATTCGATAATCTAGACTCACAGCCGAACGGCCATAAGGTGCCCGAGGCAGCAATTCGACCCATGGAGTCAAGTCGGCTGGAGGACGATGTATTGAATCGGGACGCAATTTGAGTGATCCATCGTCATTAGGTGGCCCTGAACGTTACAATTCACTATCAGTTTTTCGTCCGATTCGAAAATCTTTGACTCACAGCAGAACGGCCATAAGGTGCCCGAGGCAGCAATAGACGCATGGAGACAAGTCTGCTGGAGGACGATGTATTGAATCGGGACGCAATTTGAGTGTTCCATCGTCATTAGGAGGCCCTGAACGTTACAATTCACTATCAGTTTTTCGTCCGATTCGAAACTCTTTGAGTCACAGCAGGCCTGCCATAAGGTGCCCGAGGCAGCAATAGACCCATGGAGACAAGTCTGCTGGAGGACGATGTATTGAATCGGGACGCTATTTGAGTGATCCATCGTCATTAGGTCGTCCTGAACGTTACAATTCACTATCAGTTTTTCATCCCATTCTATAATCTAGACTCACAGCAGAACGGCCATAAGGTGCCCGAGGCAGCAATAGTCCCATGGAGTCAAGTCGGCTGGGGACAATGTATTGAATCGGGACGCAATTTGAGTGATCCACCGTCATTAGGTGGCCCTGAACGTTACAATTCACTATCAGTTTTTCGTCCCATTCGATAATCTAGATTCACAGCAGAACGGCCATAAGGTGCCCGAGGCAGCAATAGACCCATGGAGTCAAGTCGGCTGGAGGACGATGTATTGAATCGGGACGCAATTTGAGAGATCCATCGTCATTAGGTGGCCCTGAAAGTTATAATTCACTATCAGTTTTTCGTCCGATTCGAAAATCTTTGACTCACAGCAGAACGGCCATAAGGTGCCCGAGGCAGCAATCGACCCATGGAGACAAGTCTGCTGGAGGACGATGTATTGAATCAGGACGCAATTTGAGTTATCCATCGTCATTAGGTGGCCCTGAACGTTGCAATTCACTTTCAGTTTTTCGTCCCATTCGATAATCTAGACTCACAGCAGAACGGCCATACGGTGCCCGAGGCAGCAATAGACCCATGGAGACAAGTCGGCTGGGGACGATGTATTGCATCGGGACGCAATTTGAGGGATCCATCGTCATTAGGTGGCCCTGAACGTTAAAATTCACTATCAGTTTTTCGTCCCATTCGATAATCTAGACTCACAGCGGAACGGCCACCAGGTGCCCGAGGCAGCAATAGACACATGGAGTCAAGTAGGCTGGAGGACGATGTATTGAATCGGGACGCAATTTGAGAGATCCATCGTCATTAGGTGGCCCTGAACGTTACAATTCACTATCAGTTTTTCGTCCCATTCGATAATCTAGACTCACAGCAGAACGGCCATAAGGTGCTCGAGGCAGCAATAGACGCATGGAGACAAGTCTGCTGGAGGACGATGTATTGAATCGGGACGCAATTTGAGTGTTCCATCGTCATTAGGAGGCCCTGAACGTTACAATTCACTATCAGTTTTTCGTCCGATTCGAAAATCTTTGAGTCACAGCAGGCCTGCCATAAGGTGCCCGAGGCAGCAATAGACCCATGGAGACAAGTCTGCTGGACTACGATGTATTGAATCGGGACGCAATTTGAGTGATCCATCATCATTAGGTCGCCCTGAACGTTACAATTCACTATCAGTTTTTCATCCCATTCTATAATCTAGACTCACAGCAGAACGGCCATAAGGTGCCCGAGGCAGCAATAGTCCCATGGAGTCAAGTCGGCTGGGGACAATGTATTGAATCGGGACGCAATTTGAGTGATCCACCGTCATTAGGTGGCCCTGAACGTTACAATTCACTATCAGTTTTTCGTCCCATTCGATAATCTAGATTCACAGCAGAACGGCCATAAGGTGCCCGAGGCAGCAATAGACCCATGGAGTCAACTCGGCTGGAGGACGATGTATTGAATCGGGACGTAATTTACGTGGTCCATCGTCATTAGGTGGCCCTGAATGTTACAATTCACTATCAGTTTTTCGTCCGATTCGAAAATCTTTGACTCACAGCAGAACGGCCATTAGGTGCCCGAGGCAGCAATCGACCCATGGAGACAAGTCTGCTGGAGGACGATGTATTGAATCGGGACGCAATTTGAGTGATCCATCGTCATTAGGAGGCCCTGAACGTTACAATTCACTATCAGTTTTTCGTCCCATTCGATAATCTAGACTCACAGCAGAACGGCCATAAGGTGCCCGAGGCAGCAATAGACCCATGGAGTCAAGTCGGCTGGAGGACGATGTATTGAATCGGGACGCAATTTGAGTGATCCATCGTCATTAGGAGGCCCTGAACGTTACAATTCACTATCAGTTTTTCGTCCCATTCGATAATCTAGACTCACAGCAGAACGGCCATAAGGTGCCCGAGGCAGCAATAGACCCATGGAGTCAAGTCGGCTGGAGGACGATGTATTGAATCGGGACGCAATTTGAGAGATCCATCGTCATTAGCTGGCCCTGAAAGTTACAATTCACTATCAGTTTTTCGTCCGATTCGAAAATCTTTGACTCACAGCAGAACGGCCATAAGGTGCCCGAGGCAGCAATAGACCCATGGAGACAAGTCTGCTGGAGGACGATGTATTGAATCGGGACGCTATTTGAGTGATCCATCGTCATTAGGAGACCCTGAACGTTACAATTCACTATCAGTTTTTTGTCCCATTCGATAATCTAGACTCACAGCCGAATGGCCATAAGGTGCCCGAGGCAGCAATTCGACCCATGGAGTCAAGTCGGCTGGAGGACGATGTATTGAATCGGGACGCAATTTGAGTGATCCATCGTCATTAGGTGGCCCTGAACGTTACAATTCACTATCAGTTTTTCGTCCGATTCGAAAATCTTTGACTCACAGCAGAACGGCCATAAGGTGCCCGAGGCAGCAATAGACGCATGGAGACAAGTCTGCTGGAGGACGATGTATTGAATCGGGACGCAATTTGAGTGTTCCATCGTCATTAGGAGGCCCTGAACGTTACAATTCACTATCAGTTTTTCGTCCGATTCGAAAATCTTTGAGTCACAGCAGGCCTGCCATAAGGTGCCCGAGGCAGCAATAGACCCATGGAGACAAGTCTGCTGGAGGACGATGTATTGAATCGGGACGCAATTTGAGTGATCCATCGTCATTAGGTCGCCCTGAACGTTACAATTCACTATCAGTTTTTCATCCCATTCTATAATCTAGACTCACAGCAGAACGGCCATAAAGTGCCCGAGGCAGCAATAGTCCCATGGAGTCAAGTCGGCTGGGGACAATGTATTGAATCGGGACGCAATTTGCGTGATCCACCGTCATTAGGTGGCCCTGAACGTTACAATTCACTATCAGTTTTTCGTCCCATTCGATAATCTAGATTCACAGCAGAACGGCCATAAGGTGCCCGAGGCAGCAATAGACCCATGGAGTCAACTCGGCTGGAGGACGATGTATTGAATCGGGACGCAATTTGCGTGGTCCATCGTCATTAGGTGGCCCTGAATGTTACAATTCACTATCAGTTTTTCGTCCGATTCGAAAATCTTTGACTCACAGCAGAACGGCCATTAGGTGCCCGAGGCAGCAATCGACCCATGGAGACAAGTCTGCTGGAGGACGATGTATTGAATCGGGACGCAATTTGAGTGATCCATCGTCATTAGGAGGCCCTGAACGTTACAATTCACTATCAGTTTTTCGTCCCATTCGATAATCTAGACTCACAGCAGAACGGCCATAAGGTGCCCGAGGCAGCAATAGACCCATGGAGTCAAGTCGGCTGGAGGACGATGTATTGAATCGGGACGCAATTTGAGTGATCCATCGTCATTAGGTGGCCCTGAAAGTTACAATTCACTATCAGTTTTTCGTCCGATTCGAAAATCTTTGACTCACAGCAGAACGGCCATAAGGTGCCCGAGGCAGCAATAGACCCATGGAGACAAGTCTGCTGGAGGACGATGTATTGAATCGGGACGCAATTTGAGTGATCCATCGTCATTAGGAGGCCCTGAACGTTACAATTCACTATCAGTTTTTTGTCCCATTCGATAATCTAGACACACAGCAGAACGGCCATAAGGTGCCCGAGGCAGCAATTCGACCCATGGAGTCAAGTCGGCTGGAGGACGATGTATTGAATCGGGACGCAATTTGAGTGATCCATCGTCATTAGGTGGCCCTGAACGTTACAATTCACTATCAGTTTTTCGTCCGATTCGAAAATCTTTGACTCACAGCAGAACGGCCATAAGATGCCCGAGGCAGCAATAGACGCATGGAGACAAGTCTGCTGGAGGACGATGTATTGAATCGGGACGCAATTTGAGTGTTCCATCGTCATTAGGAGGCCATTAGGTGGCCCTGAACGTTACAATTCACTATCAGTTTATCATCCCATTCTATAATCTAGACTCACAGCAGAACGGCCATAAGGTGCCCGAGGCAGCAATCGACCCATGGAGACAAGTCTGCTGGAGGACGATGTATTGAATCGGGACGCAATTTGAGTGATCCATCGTCATTAGGAGGCCCTGAACGTTACAATTCACTATCAGTTTTTCGTCCGATTCGAAAATCTTTGACTCACAGCAGAACGGCCTAGGTGCCCGAGGCAGCAATAGACCCATGGAGCCATGTCGGCTGGAGGACGATGTATTGAATCGGGACGCAATTTGAGTGATCCATCGTCATTAGGAGGCCCTGAACGTTACAATTCACTATCAGTTTTTCGTCCCATTCGATAATCTAGACTCACAGCAGAACGGCCATAAGGTGCCCGAGGCAGCAATAGACCCATGGAGTCAAGTCGGCTGGAGGACGATGTATTGAATCGGGACGCAATTTGAGAGATCCATCGTCATTAGGTGGCCCTGAAAGTTACAATTCACTATCAGTTTTTCGTCCGATTCGAAAATCTTTGACTCACAGCAGAACGGCCATAAGGTGCCCGAGGCAGCAATAGACCCATGGAGACAAGTCTGCTGGAGGACGATGTATTGAATCGGGACGCAATTTGAGTGATCCATCGTCATTAGGAGGCCCTGAACGTTACAATTCACTATCAGTTTTTTGTCCCATTCGATAATCTAGACTCACAGCCGAATGGCCATAAGGTGCCCGAGGCAGCAATTCGACCCATGGAGTCAAGTCGGCTGGAGGACGATGTATTGAATCGGGACGCAATTTGAGTGTTCCATCGTCATTAGGAGGCCCTGAACGTTACAATTCACTATCAGTTTTTCGTCCGATTCGAAAATCTTTGAGTCACAGCAGGCCTGCCATAAGGTGCCCGAGGCAGCAATAGACCCATGGAGACAAGTCTGCTGGAGGACGATGTATTGAATCGGGACGCAATTTGAGTGATCCATCGTCATTAGGTCGCCCTGAACGTTACAATTCACTATCAGTTTTTCATCCCATTCTATAATCTAGACTCACAGCAGAACGGCCATAAAGTGCCCGAGGCAGCAATAGTCCCATGGAGTCAAGTCGGCTGGGGACAATGTATTGAATCGGGACGCAATTTGCGTGATCCACCGTCATTAGGTGGCCCTGAACGTTACAATTCACTATCAGTTTTTCGTCCCATTCGATAATCTAGATTCACAGCAGAACGGCCATAAGGTGCCCGAGGCAGCAATAGACCCATGGAGTCAACTCGGCTGGAGGACGATGTATTGAATCGGGACGCAATTTGCGTGGTCCATCGTCATTAGGTGGCCCTGAATGTTACAATTCACTATCAGTTTTTCGTCCGATTCGAAAATCTTTGACTCACAGCAGAACGGCCATTAGGTGCCCGAGGCAGCAATCGACCCATGGAGACAAGTCTGCTGGAGGACGATGTATTGAATCGGGACGCAATTTGAGTGATCCATCGTCATTAGGAGGCCCTGAACGTTACAATTCACTATCAGTTTTTCGTCCCATTCGATAATCTAGACTCACAGCAGAACGGCCATAAGGTGCCCGAGGCAGGAATAGACCCATGGAGTCAAGTCGGCTGGAGGACGATGTATTGAATCGGGACGCAATTTGAGTGATCCATCGTCATTAGGAGGCCCTGAACGTTACAATTCACTATCAGTTTTTCGTCCCATTCGATAATCTAGACTCACAGCAGAACGGCCATAAGGTGCCCGAGGCAGCAATAGACCCATGGAGTCAAGTCGGCTGGAGGACGATGTATTGAATCGGGACGCAATTTGAGTGATCCATCGTCATTAGGTGGCCCTGAAAGTTACAATTCACTATCAGTTTTTCGTCCGATTCGAAAATCTTTGACTCACAGCAGAACGGCCATAAGGTGCCCGAGGCAGCAATAGACCCATGGAGACAAGTCTGCTGGAGGACGATGTATTGAATCGGGACGCAATTTGAGTGATCCATCGTCATTAGGAGGCCCTGAACGTTACAATTCACTATCAGTTTTTTGTCCCATTCGATAATCTAGACTCACAGCAGAACGGCCATAAGGTGCCCGAGGCAGCAATTCGACCCATGGAGTCAAGTCGGCTGGAGGACGATGTATTGAATCGGGACGCAATTTGAGTGATCCATCGTCATTAGGTGGCCCTGAACGTTACAATTCACTATCAGTTTTTCGTCCGATTCGAAAATCTTTGACTCACAGCAGAACGGCCATAAGGTGCCCGAGGCAGCAATAGACGCATGGAGACAAGTCGGCTGGAGGACGATGTATTGAATCGGGACGCAATTTGAGTGATCCATCGTCATTAGGTGGCCCTGAACGTTACAATTCACTATCAGTTTTTCGTCCGATTCGAAAATCTTTGACTCACAGCAGAACGGCCTAGGTGCCCGAGGCAGCAATAGACCCATGGAGCCATGTCGGCTGGAGGGACGATGTATTGAATCGGGACGCAATTTGAGTGATCCATCGTCATTAGGTGGCCCTGAAAGTTACAATTCACTATCAGTTTTTCGTCCGATTCGAAAATCTTTGACTCATAGCAGAACGGCCATAAGGTGCCCGAGGCAGAAACAGACCCATGGAGTCAACTCGGCTGGAGGACGATGTATTGAATCGGGACGCAATTTGCGTGGTCCATCGTCATTAGGTGGCCCTGAATGTTACAATTCACTATCAGTTTTTCGTCCCATTCGATAATCTAGACTCACAGCAGAACGGCCATAAGGTGCCCGAGGCAGCAATAGACCCATGGAGTCAAGTCGGCTGGAGGACGATGTATTGAATCGGGACGCAATTTGAGTGATCCATCGTCATTAGGAGGCCCTGAACGTTACAATTCACTATCAGTTTTTCGTCGCATTCGATAATCTAGACTCACAGCAGAACGGCCATAAGGTGCCCGAGGCAGCAATAGACCCATGGAGTCACGTCGGCTGGAGGACGATGTATTGAATCGGGACGCAATTTGAGTGATCCATCGTCATTAGGAGGCCCTGAACGTTACAATTCACTATCAGTTTTTCGTCCCATTCGATAATCTAGACTCACAGCAGAACGGCCATAAGGTGCCCGAGGCAGCAATAGACCCATGGAGTCAAGTCGGCTGGAGGACGATGTATTGAATCGGGACGCAATTTGAGAGATCCATCGTCATTAGGTGGCCCTGAAAGTTACAATTCACTATCAGTTTTTCGTCCGATTCGAAAATCTTTGACTCACAGCAGAACGGCCATAAGGTGCCCGAGGCAGCAATAGACCCATGGAGACAAGTCTGCTGGAGGACGATGTATTGAATCGGGACGCAATTTGAGTGATCCATCGTCATTAGGAGGCCCTGAACGTTACAATTCACTATCAGTTTTTTGTCCCATTCGATAATCTAGACTCACAGCAGAACGGCCATAAGGTGCCCGAGGCAGCAATTCGACCCATGGAGTCAAGTCGGCTGGAGGACGATGTATTGAATCGGGACGCAATTTGAGTGATCCATCGTCATTAGGTGGCCCTGAACGTTACAATTCACTATCAGTTTTTCGTCCGATTCGAAAATCTTTGACTCACAGCAGAACGGCCATAAGGTGCCCGAGGCAGCAATAGACGCATGGAGACAAGTCGGCTGGAGGACGATGTATTGAATCGGGACGCAATTTGAGTGATCCATCGTCATTAGGTGGCCCTGAACGTTACAATTCACTATCAGTTTTTCGTCCGATTCGAAAATCTTTGACTCACAGCAGAACGGCCTAGGTGCCCGAGGCAGCAATAGACCCATGGAGCCATGTCGGCTGGAGGGACGATGTATTGAATCGGGACGCAATTTGAGTGATCCATCGTCATTAGGTGGCCCTGAAAGTTACAATTCACTATCAGTTTTTCGTCCGATTCGAAAATCTTTGACTCATAGCAGAACGGCCATAAGGTGCCCGAGGCAGAAACAGACCCATGGAGTCAACTCGGCTGGAGGACGATGTATTGAATCGGGACGCAATTTGCGTGGTCCATCGTCATTAGGTGGCCCTGAATGTTACAATTCACTATCAGTTTTTCGTCCCATTCGATAATCTAGACTCACAGCAGAACGGCCATAAGGTGCCCGAGGCAGCAATAGACCCATGGAGTCAAGTCGGCTGGAGGACGATGTATTGAATCGGGACGCAATTTGAGTGATCCATCGTCATTAGGAGGCCCTGAACGTTACAATTCACTATCAGTTTTTCGTCGCATTCGATAATCTAGACTCACAGCGGAACGGCCATAAGGTGCCCGAGGCAGCAATAGACCCATGGAGACAAGTCTGCTGGAGGACGATGTATTGAATCGGGACGCAATTTGAGTGATCCATCGTCATTAGGAGGCCCTGAACGTTACAATTCACTATCAGTTTCTTGTCCCATTCGATAATCTAGACTCACAGCAGAACGGCCATAAGGGCCCGAGGCAGCAATAGAGGCATGGAGACAAGTCTGCTGGAGGACGATGTATTGAATCGGGACGCAATTTGAGTGATCCATCGTCATTAGGTGGCCCTGAACGTTACAATTCACTATCAGTTTTTCATCCCATTCTATAATCTAGACTCACAGCAGAACGGCCATAAGGTGCCCGAGGCAGCAATAGTCCCATGGAGTCAAGTCGGCTAGTGGACGATGTACTGAATCGGGACTCAATTTGTGTGGTCCATCGTCATTAGGTGGCCCTGAATGTTACAAATCACTATCAGTTTTTCGTCCCATTCGATAATCTAGACTCACAGCAGAACGGCCATAAGGTGACCGAGGCAGCAATAGACCCATGGAGATAAGTCGGCTGGGGACGATGTATTGAATCGGGACGCAATTTGAGTGATCCATCGTCATTAGGTGGCCCTGAATGTTACAATTCACTATCAGTTTTTCGTCCGATTCGAAAATCTTTGACTCACAGCAGAACGGCCTAGGTGCCGAGGCAGCAATAGACCCATGGAGACATGTCGGCTGGAGGACGATGTATTGAATCGGGACGCAATTTGAGTGATCCATCGTCATTACGTGGCCCTGAAAGTTACAATTCACTATCAGTTTTTCGTCCTATTCGAAAATCTTTGTCTCACAGCAGAACGGCCATAAGGTGCCCGAGGCAGCAATAGACCCATGGAGACAAGTCTGCTGGTGGACGATGTATTGAATCGGGACGCAATTTGAGTGATCCATCGTCATTAGGAGGCCCTGAACGTCACAATTCACTATCAGTTTTTTGTCCCATTCGATAATCTAGACTCACAGCAGAACGGCCATAAGGGCCCGAGGCAGCAATAGACCCATGGAGTCAACTCGGCTGGAGGACGATGAATTGAATCGGGACGCAATTTGCGTGGTCCATCGTCATTAGGTGGCCCTGAATGTTACAATTCACTATCAGTTTTTCGTCCGATTCGAAAATCTTTGACTCACAGCAGAACGGCCATTAGGTGCCCGAGGCAGCAATCGACCCATGGAGACAAGTCTGCTGGAGGACGATGTATTGAATCGGGACGCAATGTGAGTGATCCATCGTCATTAGGTGGCCCTGAACGTTACAATTCACTATCAGTTTTTCGTCCGATTCGAAAATCTTTGACTCACAGCAGAACGGCCATAAGGTGCCCGAGGCAGCAATAGACCCATGGAGACAAGTCTGCTGGAGGACGATGTATTGAATCGGGACGCCATTTGAGTGTTCCATCGTCATTAGGAGGCCCTGAACGTTACAATTCACTATCAGTTTTTCGTCCGATTCGAAAATCTTTGAGTCACAGCAGGCCTGCCATAAGGTGCCCGAGGCAGGAATAGACCCATGGAGACAAGTCTGCTGGAGGACGATGTATTGAATCGGGACGCAATTTGAGTGATCCATCGTCATTAGGTGGCCCTGAACGTTACAATTCACTATCAGTTTTTCATCCCATTCTATAATCTAGACTCACAGCAGAACGGCCATAAGGTGCCCGAGGCAGCAATAGTCCCATGGAGTCAAGTCGGCTGGGGACAATGTATTGAATCGGGACGCAATTTGAGTGATCCATCGTCATTAGGTGGCCCTGAACGTTACAATTCACTATCAGTTTTTCGTCCCATTCGATAATCTAGATTCACAGCAGAACGGCCATAAGGTGCCCGAGGCAGCAATAGACCCATGGAGTCAACTCGGCTGGAGGACGATGTATTGAATCGGGACGCAATTTGCGTGGTCCATCGTCATTAGGTGGCCCTGAATGTTACAATTCACTATCAGTTTTTCGTCCGATTCGAAAATCTTTGACTCACAGCAGAACGGCCATTAGGTGCCCGAGGCAGCAATCGACCCATGGAGACAAGTCTGCTGGAGGACGATGTATTGAATCGGGACGCAATTTGAGTGATCCATCGTCATTAGGAGGCCCTGAACGTTACAATTCACTATCAGTTTTTCGTCCCATTCGATAATCTAGACTCACAGCAGAACGGCCATAAGGTGCCCGAGGCAGCAATAGACCCATGGAGTCAAGTCGGCTGGAGGACGATGTATTGAATCGGGACGCAATTTGAGTGATCCATCGTCATTAGGAGGCCCTGAACGTTACAATTCATTATCAGTTTTTCGTCCCATTCGATAATCTAGACTCACAGCAGAACGGCCATAAGGTGCCCGAGGCAGCAATAGACCCATGGAGTCAAGTCGGCTGGAGGACGTTGTATTGAATCGGGACGCAATTTGAGTGATCCATCGTCATCAGGTGGCCCTGAACGTTACAATTCACTATCAGTTTTTCGTCCGATTCGAAAATCTTTGACTCACAGCAGAACGGCCATAAGGTGCCCGAGGCAGCAATAGACGCATGGAGACAAGTCTGCTGGAGGACGATGTATTGAATCGGGACGCAATTTGAGTGTTCCATCGTCATTAGGAGGCCCTGAACGTTACAATTCACTATCAGTTTTTCGTCCGATTCGAAAATCTTTGAGTCACAGCAGGCCTGCCATAAGGTGCCCGAGGCAGCAATAGACCCATGGAGACAAGTCTGCTGGAGGACGATGTATTGAATCGGGACGCAATTTGAGTGATCCATCGTCATTAGGTCGCCCTGAACGTTACAATTCACTATCAGTTTTTCATCCCATTCTATAATCTAGACTCACAGCAGAACGGCCATAAGGTGCCCGAGGCAGCAATTGACGCATGGAGACAAGTCTGCTGGAGGACGATGTATTGAATCGGGACGCAATTTGAGTGATCCATCGTCATTAGGAGGCCCTGAACGTTACAATTCACTATCAGTTTTTTGTCCCATTCGATAATCTAGACTCACAGCCGAACGGCCATAAGGTGCCCGAGGCAGCAATTCGACCCATGGAGTCAAGTCGGCTGGAGGACGATGTATTGAATCGGGACGCAATTTGAGTGATCCATCGTCATTAGGTGGCCCTGAACGTTACAATTCACTATCAGTTTTTCGTCCGATTCGAAAATCTTTGACTCACAGCAGAACGGCCATAAGGTGCCCGAGGCAGCAATAGACGCATGGAGACAAGTCTGCTGGAGGACGATGTATTGAATCGGGACGCAATTTGAGTGTTCCATCGTCATTAGGAGGCCCTGAACGTTACAATTCACTATCAGTTTTTCGTCCGATTCGAAACTCTTTGAGTCACAGCAGGCCTGCCATAAGGTGCCCGAGGCAGCAATAGACCCATGGAGACAAGTCTGCTGGAGGACGATGTATTGAATCGGGACGCTATTTGAGTGATCCATCGTCATTAGGTCGTCCTGAACGTTACAATTCACTATCAGTTTTTCATCCCATTCTATAATCTAGACTCACAGCAGAACGGCCATAAGGTGCCCGAGGCAGCAATAGTCCCATGGAGTCAAGTCGGCTGGGGACAATGTATTGAATCGGGACGCAATTTGAGTGATCCACCGTCATTAGGTGGCCCTGAACGTTACAATTCACTATCAGTTTTTCGTCCCATTCGATAATCTAGATTCACAGCAG
Source organism: Schistocerca cancellata (assembly GCF_023864275.1). Classification (NCBI taxonomy): domain Eukaryota; kingdom Metazoa; phylum Arthropoda; class Insecta; order Orthoptera; family Acrididae; genus Schistocerca; species Schistocerca cancellata. The sequence goes on along the minus strand of NW_026047092.1, from coordinate 2,388,015 downwards.
AACGGCCATAAGGTGCCCGAGGCAGCAATAGACCCATGGAGTCAAGTCGGCTGGAGGACGATGTATTGAATCGGGACGCAATTTGAGAGATCCATCGTCATTAGGTGGCCCTGAAAGTTATAATTCACTATCAGTTTTTCGTCCGATTCGAAAATCTTTGACTCACAGCAGAACGGCCATAAGGTGCCCGAGGCAGCAATCGACCCATGGAGACAAGTCTGCTGGAGGACGATGTATTGAATCAGGACGCAATTTGAGTTATCCATCGTCATTAGGTGGCCCTGAACGTTGCAATTCACTTTCAGTTTTTCGTCCCATTCGATAATCTAGACTCACAGCAGAACGGCCATACGGTGCCCGAGGCAGCAATAGACCCATGGAGACAAGTCGGCTGGGGACGATGTATTGCATCGGGACGCAATTTGAGGGATCCATCGTCATTAGGTGGCCCTGAACGTTAAAATTCACTATCAGTTTTTCGTCCCATTCGATAATCTAGACTCACAGCGGAACGGCCACCAGGTGCCCGAGGCAGCAATAGACACATGGAGTCAAGTAGGCTGGAGGACGATGTATTGAATCGGGACGCAATTTGAGAGATCCATCGTCATTAGGTGGCCCTGAACGTTACAATTCACTATCAGTTTTTCGTCCCATTCGATAATCTAGACTCACAGCAGAACGGCCATAAGGTGCTCGAGGCAGCAATAGACGCATGGAGACAAGTCTGCTGGAGGACGATGTATTGAATCGGGACGCAATTTGAGTGTTCCATCGTCATTAGGAGGCCCTGAACGTTACAATTCACTATCAGTTTTTCGTCCGATTCGAAAATCTTTGAGTCACAGCAGGCCTGCCATAAGGTGCCCGAGGCAGCAATAGACCCATGGAGACAAGTCTGCTGGACTACGATGTATTGAATCGGGACGCAATTTGAGTGATCCATCATCATTAGGTCGCCCTGAACGTTACAATTCACTATCAGTTTTTCATCCCATTCTATAATCTAGACTCACAGCAGAACGGCCATAAGGTGCCCGAGGCAGCAATAGTCCCATGGAGTCAAGTCGGCTGGGGACAATGTATTGAATCGGGACGCAATTTGAGTGATCCACCGTCATTAGGTGGCCCTGAACGTTACAATTCACTATCAGTTTTTCGTCCCATTCGATAATCTAGATTCACAGCAGAACGGCCATAAGGTGCCCGAGGCAGCAATAGACCCATGGAGTCAACTCGGCTGGAGGACGATGTATTGAATCGGGACGTAATTTACGTGGTCCATCGTCATTAGGTGGCCCTGAATGTTACAATTCACTATCAGTTTTTCGTCCGATTCGAAAATCTTTGACTCACAGCAGAACGGCCATTAGGTGCCCGAGGCAGCAATCGACCCATGGAGACAAGTCTGCTGGAGGACGATGTATTGAATCGGGACGCAATTTGAGTGATCCATCGTCATTAGGAGGCCCTGAACGTTACAATTCACTATCAGTTTTTCGTCCCATTCGATAATCTAGACTCACAGCAGAACGGCCATAAGGTGCCCGAGGCAGCAATAGACCCATGGAGTCAAGTCGGCTGGAGGACGATGTATTGAATCGGGACGCAATTTGAGTGATCCATCGTCATTAGGAGGCCCTGAACGTTACAATTCACTATCAGTTTTTCGTCCCATTCGATAATCTAGACTCACAGCAGAACGGCCATAAGGTGCCCGAGGCAGCAATAGACCCATGGAGTCAAGTCGGCTGGAGGACGATGTATTGAATCGGGACGCAATTTGAGAGATCCATCGTCATTAGGTGGCCCTGAAAGTTACAATTCACTATCAGTTTTTCGTCCGATTCGAAAATCTTTGACTCACAGCAGAACGGCCATAAGGTGCCCGAGGCAGCAATAGACCCATGGAGACAAGTCTGCTGGAGGACGATGTATTGAATCGGGACGCTATTTGAGTGATCCATCGTCATTAGGAGACCCTGAACGTTACAATTCACTATCAGTTTTTTGTCCCATTCGATAATCTAGACTCACAGCCGAATGGCCATAAGGTGCCCGAGGCAGCAATTCGACCCATGGAGTCAAGTCGGCTGGAGGACGATGTATTGAATCGGGACGCAATTTGAGTGATCCATCGTCATTAGGTGGCCCTGAACGTTACAATTCACTATCAGTTTTTCGTCCGATTCGAAAATCTTTGACTCACAGCAGAACGGCCATAAGGTGCCCGAGGCAGCAATAGACGCATGGAGACAAGTCTGCTGGAGGACGATGTATTGAATCGGGACGCAATTTGAGTGTTCCATCGTCATTAGGAGGCCCTGAACGTTACAATTCACTATCAGTTTTTCGTCCGATTCGAAAATCTTTGAGTCACAGCAGGCCTGCCATAAGGTGCCCGAGGCAGCAATAGACCCATGGAGACAAGTCTGCTGGAGGACGATGTATTGAATCGGGACGCAATTTGAGTGATCCATCGTCATTAGGTCGCCCTGAACGTTACAATTCACTATCAGTTTTTCATCCCATTCTATAATCTAGACTCACAGCAGAACGGCCATAAAGTGCCCGAGGCAGCAATAGTCCCATGGAGTCAAGTCGGCTGGGGACAATGTATTGAATCGGGACGCAATTTGCGTGATCCACCGTCATTAGGTGGCCCTGAACGTTACAATTCACTATCAGTTTTTCGTCCCATTCGATAATCTAGATTCACAGCAGAACGGACATAAGGTGCCCGAGGCAGCAATAGACCCATGGAGTCAACTCGGCTGGAGGACGATGTATTGAATCGGGACGCAATTTGCGTGGTCCATCGTCATTAGGTGGCCCTGAATGTTACAATTCACTATCAGTTTTTCGTCCGATTCGAAAATCTTTGACTCACAGCAGAACGGCCATTAGGTGCCCGAGGCAGCAATCGACCCATGGAGACAAGTCTGCTGGAGGACGATGTATTGAATCGGGACGCAATTTGAGTGATCCATCGTCATTAGGAGGCCCTGAACGTTACAATTCACTATCAGTTTTTCGTCCCATTCGATAATCTAGACTCACAGCAGAACGGCCATAAGGTGCCCGAGGCAGCAATAGACCCATGGAGTCAAGTCGGCTGGAGGACGATGTATTGAATCGGGACGCAATTTGAGTGATCCATCGTCATTAGGTGGCCCTGAAAGTTACAATTCACTATCAGTTTTTCGTCCGATTCGAAAATCTTTGACTCACAGCAGAACGGCCATAAGGTGCCCGAGGCAGCAATAGACCCATGGAGACAAGTCTGCTGGAGGACGATGTATTGAATCGGGACGCAATTTGAGTGATCCATCGTCATTAGGAGGCCCTGAACGTTACAATTCACTATCAGTTTTTTGTCCCATTCGATAATCTAGACACACAGCAGAACGGCCATAAGGTGCCCGAGGCAGCAATTCGACCCATGGAGTCAAGTCGGCTGGAGGACGATGTATTGAATCGGGACGCAATTTGAGTGATCCATCGTCATTAGGTGGCCCTGAACGTTACAATTCACTATCAGTTTTTCGTCCGATTCGAAAATCTTTGACTCACAGCAGAACGGCCATAAGATGCCCGAGGCAGCAATAGACGCATGGAGACAAGTCTGCTGGAGGACGATGTATTGAATCGGGACGCAATTTGAGTGTTCCATCGTCATTAGGAGGCCATTAGGTGGCCCTGAACGTTACAATTCACTATCAGTTTATCATCCCATTCTATAATCTAGACTCACAGCAGAACGGCCATAAGGTGCCCGAGGCAGCAATCGACCCATGGAGACAAGTCTGCTGGAGGACGATGTATTGAATCGGGACGCAATTTGAGTGATCCATCGTCATTAGGAGGCCCTGAACGTTACAATTCACTATCAGTTTTTCGTCCGATTCGAAAATCTTTGACTCACAGCAGAACGGCCTAGGTGCCCGAGGCAGCAATAGACCCATGGAGCCATGTCGGCTGGAGGACGATGTATTGAATCGGGACGCAATTTGAGTGATCCATCGTCATTAGGAGGCCCTGAACGTTACAATTCACTATCAGTTTTTCGTCCCATTCGATAATCTAGACTCACAGCAGAACGGCCATAAGGTGCCCGAGGCAGCAATAGACCCATGGAGTCAAGTCGGCTGGAGGACGATGTATTGAATCGGGACGCAATTTGAGAGATCCATCGTCATTAGGTGGCCCTGAAAGTTACAATTCACTATCAGTTTTTCGTCCGATTCGAAAATCTTTGACTCACAGCAGAACGGCCATAAGGTGCCCGAGGCAGCAATAGACCCATGGAGACAAGTCTGCTGGAGGACGATGTATTGAATCGGGACGCAATTTGAGTGATCCATCGTCATTAGGAGGCCCTGAACGTTACAATTCACTATCAGTTTTTTGTCCCATTCGATAATCTAGACTCACAGCCGAATGGCCATAAGGTGCCCGAGGCAGCAATTCGACCCATGGAGTCAAGTCGGCTGGAGGACGATGTATTGAATCGGGACGCAATTTGAGTGTTCCATCGTCATTAGGAGGCCCTGAACGTTACAATTCACTATCAGTTTTTCGTCCGATTCGAAAATCTTTGAGTCACAGCAGGCCTGCCATAAGGTGCCCGAGGCAGCAATAGACCCATGGAGACAAGTCTGCTGGAGGACGATGTATTGAATCGGGACGCAATTTGAGTGATCCATCGTCATTAGGTCGCCCTGAACGTTACAATTCACTATCAGTTTTTCATCCCATTCTATAATCTAGACTCACAGCAGAACGGCCATAAAGTGCCCGAGGCAGCAATAGTCCCATGGAGTCAAGTCGGCTGGGGACAATGTATTGAATCGGGACGCAATTTGCGTGATCCACCGTCATTAGGTGGCCCTGAACGTTACAATTCACTATCAGTTTTTCGTCCCATTCGATAATCTAGATTCACAGCAGAACGGCCATAAGGTGCCCGAGGCAGCAATAGACCCATGGAGTCAACTCGGCTGGAGGACGATGTATTGAATCGGGACGCAATTTGCGTGGTCCATCGTCATTAGGTGGCCCTGAATGTTACAATTCACTATCAGTTTTTCGTCCGATTCGAAAATCTTTGACTCACAGCAGAACGGCCATTAGGTGCCCGAGGCAGCAATCGACCCATGGAGACAAGTCTGCTGGAGGACGATGTATTGAATCGGGACGCAATTTGAGTGATCCATCGTCATTAGGAGGCCCTGAACGTTACAATTCACTATCAGTTTTTCGTCCCATTCGATAATCTAGACTCACAGCAGAACGGCCATAAGGTGCCCGAGGCAGGAATAGACCCATGGAGTCAAGTCGGCTGGAGGACGATGTATTGAATCGGGACGCAATTTGAGTGATCCATCGTCATTAGGAGGCCCTGAACGTTACAATTCACTATCAGTTTTTCGTCCCATTCGATAATCTAGACTCACAGCAGAACGGCCATAAGGTGCCCGAGGCAGCAATAGACCCATGGAGTCAAGTCGGCTGGAGGACGATGTATTGAATCGGGACGCAATTTGAGTGATCCATCGTCATTAGGTGGCCCTGAAAGTTACAATTCACTATCAGTTTTTCGTCCGATTCGAAAATCTTTGACTCACAGCAGAACGGCCATAAGGTGCCCGAGGCAGCAATAGACCCATGGAGACAAGTCTGCTGGAGGACGATGTATTGAATCGGGACGCAATTTGAGTGATCCATCGTCATTAGGTGGCCCTGAACGTTACAATTCACTATCAGTTTTTCGTCCGATTCGAAAATCTTTGACTCACAGCAGAACGGCCATAAGGTGCCCGAGGCAGCAATAGACGCATGGAGACAAGTCTGCTGGAGGACGATGTATTGAATCGGGACGCAATTTGAGTGTTCCATCGTCATTAGGAGGCCATTAGGTGGCCCTGAACGTTACAATTCACTATCAGTTTATCATCCCATTCTATAATCTAGACTCACAGCAGAACGGCCATAAGGTGCCCGAGGCAGCAATAGACCCATGGAGTCGAGTCGGCTGGAGGACGATGTATTGAATCGGGACGAAATTTGAATGATCCATCGTCATTAGGTGGCCCTGAACGTTACAATTCACTATCAGTTTTTCGTCCGATTCGAAAATCTTTGACTCACAGCAGAACGGCCTAGGTGCCCGAGGCAGCAATAGACCCATGGAGCCATGTCGGATGGAGGGACGATGTATTGAATCGGGACGCAATTTGAGTGATCCATCGTCATTAGGTGGCCCTGAAAGTTACAATTCACTATCAGTTTTTCGTCCGATTCGAAAATCTTTGACTCACAGCAGAACGGCCATAAGGTGCCCGAGGCAGCAATAGACCCATGGAGTCAACTCGGCTGGAGGACGATGTATTGAATCGGGACGCAATTTGCGTGGTCCATCGTCATTAGGTGGCCCTGAATGTTACAATTCACTATCAGTTTTTCGTCCGATTCGAAAATCTTTGACTCACAGCAGACCGGCCATTAGGTGCCCGAGGCAGCAATCGACCCATGGAGACAAGTCTGCTGGAGGACGATGTATTGTATCGGGACGCAATTTGAGTGATCCATCGTCATTAGGAGGCCCTGAACGTTACAATTCACTATCAGTTTTTCGTCCCATTCGATAATCTAGACTCACAGCAGAACGGCCATAAGGTGCCCGAGGCAGCAATAGACCCATGGAGTCAAGTCGGCTGGAGGACGATGTATTGAATCGGGACGCAATTTGAGTGATCCATCGTCATTAGGAGGCCCTGAACGTTACAATTCACTATCAGTTTTTCGTCCCATTCGATAATCTAGACTCACAGCGGAACGGCCATAAGGTGCCCGAGGCAGCAATAGACCCATGGAGACAAGTCTGCTGGAGGACGATGTATTGAATCGGGACGCAATTTGAGTGTTCCATCGTCATTAGGAGGCCCTGAACGTTACAATTCACTATCAGTTTTTCGTCCGATTCGAAAATCTTTGAGTCACAGCAGGCCTGCCATACGGTGCCCGAGGCAGCAATAGACCCATGGAGACAAGTCTGCTGGAGGACGATGTATTGAATCGGGACGCAATTTGAGTGATCCATCGTCATTAGGTGGCCCTGAACGTTACAATTCACTTTCAGTTTTTCATCCCATTCTATAATCTAGACTCACAGCATAACGGCCATAAGGTGCCAGAGGCAGCAATAGTCCCATGGAGTCAAGTCGGCTAGTGGACGATGTACTGAATCGGGACGCAATTTGTGTGGTCCATCGTCATTAGGTGGCTCTGAATGTTACAAATCACAATCAGTTTTTCGTCCGATTCGAAAATCTTTGACTCACAGCAGAACGGCCATAAGGTGCCCGAGGCAGCAATCGACCCATGGAGTCAAGTCGGCTGGAGGACGATGTATTGAATCGGGACGCAATTTAAGTGATCCATCGTCATTAGGTGGCCCTGAAAGTTACAATTCACTATCAGTTTTTCGTCCGATTCAAAAATCTTTGACACTCAGCAGAACGGCCATAAGGTGCCCGAGGCAGCAATAGACCCATGAAGTCAAGTCTGCTGGAGGACGATGTATTGAATCAGGACGCAATTTGTGTGATCCATCGTCATTAGGTGGCCCTGAACGTTACAATTCACTATCAGTTTTTCGTCCCATTCGATAATCTAGACTCACAGCAGAACGGCCATAAGGTGCCCGAGGCAGCAATAGACCCATGGAGTCAAGTCGGCTGGAGGACGATGTATTGAATCGGGACGCAATTTGAGAGATCCATCGTCATTAGGTGGCCCTGAAAGTTACAATTCACTATCAGTTTTTCGTCCGATTCGAAAATCTTTGACTCACAGCAGAACGGCCATAAGGTGCCCGAGGCAGCAATAGACCCATGGAGACAAGTCTGCTGGAGGACGATGTATTGAATCGGGACGCAATTTGAGTGATCCATCGTCATTAGGAGGCCCTGAACGTTACAATTCACTATCAGTTTTTTGTCCCATTCGATAATCTAGACTCACAGCCGAATGGCCATAAGGTGCCCGAGGCAGCAATTCGACCCATGGAGTCAAGTCGGCTGGAGGACGATGTATTGAATCGGGACGCAATTTGAGTGTTCCATCGTCATTAGGAGGCCCTGAACGTTACAATTCACTATCAGTTTTTCGTCCGATTCGAAAATCTTTGAGTCACAGCAGGCCTGCCATAAGGTGCCCGAGGCAGCAATAGACCCATGGAGACAAGTCTGCTGGAGGACGATGTATTGAATCGGGACGCAATTTGAGTGATCCATCGTCATTAGGTCGCCCTGAACGTTACAATTCACTATCAGTTTTTCATCCCATTCTATAATCTAGACTCACAGCAGAACGGCCATAAAGTGCCCGAGGCAGCAATAGTCCCATGGAGTCAAGTCGGCTGGGGACAATGTATTGAATCGGGACGCAATTTGCGTGATCCACCGTCATTAGGTGGCCCTGAACGTTACAATTCACTATCAGTTTTTCGTCCCATTCGATAATCTAGATTCACAGCAGAACGGCCATAAGGTGCCCGAGGCAGCAATAGACCCATGGAGTCAACTCGGCTGGAGGACGATGTATTGAATCGGGACGCAATTTGCGTGGTCCATCGTCATTAGGTGGCCCTGAATGTTACAATTCACTATCAGTTTTTCGTCCGATTCGAAAATCTTTGACTCACAGCAGAACGGCCATTAGGTGCCCGAGGCAGCAATCGACCCATGGAGACAAGTCTGCTGGAGGACGATGTATTGAATCGGGACGCAATTTGAGTGATCCATCGTCATTAGGAGGCCCTGAACGTTACAATTCACTATCAGTTTTTCGTCCCATTCGATAATCTAGACTCACAGCAGAACGGCCATAAGGTGCCCGAGGCAGGAATAGACCCATGGAGTCAAGTCGGCTGGAGGACGATGTATTGAATCGGGACGCAATTTGAGTGATCCATCGTCATTAGGAGGCCCTGAACGTTACAATTCACTATCAGTTTTTCGTCCCATTCGATAATCTAGACTCACAGCAGAACGGCCATAAGGTGCCCGAGGCAGCAATAGACCCATGGAGTCAAGTCGGCTGGAGGACGATGTATTGAATCGGGACGCAATTTGAGTGATCCATCGTCATTAGGTGGCCCTGAAAGTTACAATTCACTATCAGTTTTTCGTCCGATTCGAAAATCTTTGACTCACAGCAGAACGGCCATAAGGTGCCCGAGGCAGCAATAGACCCATGGAGACAAGTCTGCTGGAGGACGATGTATTGAATCGGGACGCAATTTGAGTGATCCATCGTCATTAGGTGGCCCTGAACGTTACAATTCACTATCAGTTTTTCGTCCGATTCGAAAATCTTTGACTCACAGCAGAACGGCCATAAGGTGCCCGAGGCAGCAATAGACGCATGGAGACAAGTCTGCTGGAGGACGATGTATTGAATCGGGACGCAATTTGAGTGTTCCATCGTCATTAGGAGGCCATTAGGTGGCCCTGAACGTTACAATTCACTATCAGTTTATCATCCCATTCTATAATCTAGACTCACAGCAGAACGGCCATAAGGTGCCCGAGGCAGCAATAGACCCATGGAGTCGAGTCGGCTGGAGGACGATGTATTGAATCGGGACGAAATTTGAGTGATCCATCGTCATTAGGTGGCCCTGAACGTTACAATTCACTATCAGTTTTTCGTCCGATTCGAAAATCTTTGACTCACAGCAGAACGGCCTAGGTGCCCGAGGCAGCAATAGACCCATGGAGCCATGTCGGATGGAGGGACGATGTATTGAATCGGGACGCAATTTGAGTGATCCATCGTCATTAGGTGGCCCTGAAAGTTACAATTCACTATCAGTTTTTCGTCCGATTCGAAAATCTTTGACTCACAGCAGAACGGCCATAAGGTGCCCGAGGCAGCAATAGACCCATGGAGTCAACTCGGCTGGAGGACGATGTATTGAATCGGGACGCAATTTGCGTGGTCCATCGTCATTAGGTGGCCCTGAATGTTACAATTCACTATCAGTTTTTCGTCCGATTCGAAAATCTTTGACTCACAGCAGACCGGCCATTAGGTGCCCGAGGCAGCAATCGACCCATGGAGACAAGTCTGCTGGAGGACGATGTATTGTATCGGGACGCAATTTGAGTGATCCATCGTCATTAGGAGGCCCTGAACGTTACAATTCACTATCAGTTTTTCGTCCCATTCGATAATCTAGACTCACAGCAGAACGGCCATAAGGTGCCCGAGGCAGCAATAGACCCATGGAGTCAAGTCGGCTGGAGGACGATGTATTGAATCGGGACGCAATTTGAGTGATCCATCGTCATTAGGAGGCCCTGAACGTTACAATTCACTATCAGTTTTTCGTCCCATTCGATAATCTAGACTCACAGCGGAACGGCCATAAGGTGCCCGAGGCAGCAATAGACCCATGGAGACAAGTCTGCTGGAGGACGATGTATTGAATCGGGACGCAATTTGAGTGTTCCATCGTCATTAGGAGGCCCTGAACGTTACAATTCACTATCAGTTTTTCGTCCGATTCGAAAATCTTTGAGTCACAGCAGGCCTGCCATACGGTGCCCGAGGCAGCAATAGACCCATGGAGACAAGTCTGCTGGAGGACGATGTATTGAATCGGGACGCAATTTGAGTGATCCATCGTCATTAGGTGGCCCTGAACGTTACAATTCACTTTCAGTTTTTCATCCCATTCTATAATCTAGACTCACAGCATAACGGCCATAAGGTGCCAGAGGCAGCAATAGTCCCATGGAGTCAAGTCGGCTAGTGGACGATGTACTGAATCGGGACGCAATTTGTGTGGTCCATCGTCATTAGGTGGCTCTGAATGTTACAAATCACAATCAGTTTTTCGTCCGATTCGAAAATCTTTGACTCACAGCAGAACGGCCATAAGGTGCCCGAGGCAGCAATCGACCCATGGAGTCAAGTCGGCTGGAGGACGATGTATTGAATCGGGACGCAATTTAAGTGATCCATCGTCATTAGGTGGCCCTGAAAGTTACAATTCACTATCAGTTTTTCGTCCGATTCAAAAATCTTTGACACTCAGCAGAACGGCCATAAGGTGCCCGAGGCAGCAATAGACCCATGAAGTCAAGTCTGCTGGAGGACGATGTATTGAATCAGGACGCAATTTGTGTGATCCATCGTCATTAGGTGGCCCTGAACGTTACAATTCACTATCAGTTTTTCGTCCCATTCGATAATCTAGACTCACAGCAGAACGGCCATAAGGTGCCCGAGGCAGCAATAGACCCATGGAGACAAGTCGGCTGGGGACGATGTATTGAATCGGGACGCAATTTGAGTGATCCTTCGTCATTAGGTGGCCCTGAACGTTACAATTCACTATCAGTTTTTCGTCCCATTCGATAATCTAGATTCACAGCAGAACGGCCATAGGGTGCCGGAGGCAGCAATAGACCCATGGAGTCAACTCGGCTGGAGGACGATGTATTGAATCGGGACGCAATTTGCGTGGTCCATCGTCATTAGGTGGCCCTGAATGTTACAATTCACTATCAGTTTTTCGTCCGATTCGAAAATCTTTGACTCACAGCAGAACGGCCATTAGGTGCCCGAGGCAGCAATCGACCCATGGAGACAAGTCTGCTGGAGGACGATGTATTGAACCGGGACGCAATTTGAGTGATCCATCGTCATTAGGAGGCCCTGAACGTTACAATTCACTATCAGTTTTTCGTCCCATTCGATAATCTAGACTCACAGCAGAACGGCCATAAGGTGCCCGAGGCAGCAATAGACCCATGGAGACAAGTCGGCTGGAGGACGATGTATTGAATCGGGACGCAATTTGAGTGATCCATCGTCATTAGGAGGCCTTGAACGTTACAATTCACTATCAGTTTTTCGTCCCATTCGATAATCTAGACTCACAGCGGAACGGCCACCAGGTGCCCGAGGCAGCAATAGACACATGGAGTCAAGTAGGCTGGAGGACGATGTATTGAATCGGGACGCAATTTGAGAGATCCATCGTCATTAGGTGGCCCTGAACGTTACAATTCACTATCAGTTTTTCGTCCCATTCGATAATCTAGACTCACAGCAGAACGGCCATAAGGTGCCCGAGGCAGCAATAGACCCATGGAGACAAGTCTGCTGGAGGACGATGTATTGAATCGGGACGCAATTTGAGTGATCCATCGTCATTAGGTGGCCCTGAACGTTACAATTCACTATCAGTTTTTTGTCCCATTCGATAATCTAGACTCACAGCAGAACGGCCATAAGGTGCCCGAGGCAGCAATAGACCCATGGAGTCAAGTCGGCTGGAGGACGTTGTATTGAATCGGGACGCAATTTGAGTGATCCATCGTCATCAGGTGGCCCTGAACGTTACAATTCACTATCAGTTTTTCGTCCGATTCGAAAATCTTTGACTCACAGCAGAACGGCCATAAGGTGCCCGAGGCAGCAATAGACGCATGGAGACAAGTCTGCTGGAGGACGATGTATTGAATCGGGACGCAATTTGAGTGTTCCATCGTCATTAGGAGGCACTGAACGTTACAATTCACTATCAGTTTTTCGTCCGATTCGAAAATCTTTGAGTCACAGCAGGCCTGCCATAAGGTGCCCGAGGCAGCAATAGACCCATGGAGACAAGTCTGCTGGAGGACGATGTATTGAATCGGGACGCAATTTGAGTGATCCATCGTCATTAGGTCGCCCTGAACGTTACAATTCACTATCAGTTTTTCATCCCATTCTATAATCTAGACTCACAGCAGAACGGCCATAAGGTGCCCGAGGTCCCATGAAGTCAAGTCGGCTGGGGACAATGTATTGAATCGGGACGCAATTTGAGTGATCCACCGTCATTAGGTGGCCCTGAACGTTACAATTCACTATCAGTTTTTCGTCCCATTCGATAATCTAGATTCACAGCAGAACGGCCATAAGGTGCCCGAGGCAGCAATAGACCCATGGAGTCAACTCGGCTGGAGGACGATGTATTGAATCGGGACGCAATTTGCGTGGTCCATCGTCATTAGGTGGCCCTGAATGTTACAATTCACTATCAGTTTTTCGTCCGATTCGAAAATCTTTGACTCACAGCAGAACGCCCATTAGGTGCCCGAGGCAGCAATCGACCCATGGAGACAAGTCTGCTGGAGGACGATGTATTGAATCGGGACGCAATTTGAGTGATCCATCGTCATTAGGAGGCCCTGAACGTTACAATTCACTATCAGTTTTTCGTCCCATTCGATAATCTAGACTCACAGCAGAACGGCCATAAGGTGCCCGAGGCAGCAATAGACCCATGGAGTCAAGTCGGCTGGAGGACGATGTATTGAATCGGGACGCAATTTGAGTGATCCATCGTCATTAGGAGGCCCTGAACGTTACAATTCACTATCAGTTTTTCGTCCCATTCGATAATCTAGACTCACAGCAGAACGGCCATAAGGTGCCCGAGGCAGCAATAGACCCATGGAGTCAAGTCGGCTGGAGGACGATGTATTGAATCGGGACGCAATTTGAGAGATCCATCGTCATTAGGTGGCCCTGAAAGTTACAATTCACTATCAGTTTTTCGTCCGATTCGAAAATCTTTGACTCACAGCAGAACGGCCATAAGGTGCCCGAGGCAGCAATAGACCCATGGAGACAAGTCTGCTGGAGGACGATGTATTGAATCGGGACGCAATTTGAGTGATCCATCGTCATTAGGAGGCCCTGAACGTTACAATTCACTATCAGTTTTTTGTCCCATTCGATAATCTAGACTCACAGCAGAACGGCCATAAGGTGCCCGAGGCAGCAATTCGACCCATGGAGTCAAGTCGGCTGGAGGACGATGTATTGAATCGGGACGCAATTTGAGTGATCCATCGTCATTAGGTGGCCCTGAACGTTACAATTCACTATCAGTTTTTCGTCCGATTCGAAAATCTTTGACTCACAGCAGAACGGCCATAAGGTGCCCGAGGCAGCAATAGACGCATGGAGACAAGTCTGCTGGAGGACGATGTATTGAATCGGGACGCAATTTGAGTGTTCCATCGTCATTAGGAGGCCCTGAACGTTACAATTCACTATCAGTTTTTCGTCCGATTCGAAAATCTTTGAGTCACAGCAGGCCTGCCATAAGGTGCCCGAGGCAGCAATAGACCCATGGAGACAAGTCTGCTGGAGGACGATGTATTGAATCGGGACGCAATTTGAGTGATCCATCGTCATTAGGTGGCCCTGAACGTTACAATTCACTATCAGTTTTTCATCCCATTCTATAATCTAGACTCACAGCAGAACGGCCATAAGGTGCCCGAGGCAGCAATAGACCCATGGAGTCAAGTCGGCTGGAGGACGATGTATTGAATCGGGACGCAATTTGAGTGATCCATCGTCATTAGGTGGCCCTGAACGTTACAATTCACTATCAGTTTTTCGTCCGATTCGAAAATCTTTGACTCACAGCAGAACGGCCTAGGTGCCCGAGGCAGCAATAGACCCATGGAGCCATGTCGGCTGGAGGGACGATGTATTGAATCGGGACGCAATTTGAGTGATCCATCGTCATTAGGTGGCCCTGAAAGTTACAATTCACTATCAGTTTTTCGTCCGATTCGAAAATCTTTGACTCACAGCAGAACGGCCATAAGGTGCCCGAGGCAACAACAGACCCATGGAGTCAACTCGGCTGGAGGACGATGTATTGAATCGGGACGCAATTTGCGTGGTCCATCGTCATTAGGTGGCCCTGAATGTTACAATTCACTATCAGTTTTTCGTCCCATTCGATAATCTAGACTCACAGCAGAACGGCCATAAGGTGCCCGAGGCAGCAATAGACCCATGGAGTCAAGTCGGCTGGAGGACGATGTATTGAATCGGGACGCAATTTGAGTGATCCATCGTCATTAGGAGGCCCTGAACGTTACAATTCACTATCAGTTTTTCGTCGCATTCGATAATCTAGACTCACAGCGGAACGGCCATAAGGTGCCCGAGGCAGCAATAGACCCATGGAGACAAGTCTGCTGGAGGACGATGTATTGAATCGGGACGCAATTTGAGTGATCCATCGTCATTAGGAGGCCCTGAACGTTACAATTCACTATCAGTTTCTTGTCCCATTCGATAATCTAGACTCACAGCAGAACGGCCATAAGGGCCCGAGGCAGCAATAGAGGCATGGAGACAAGTCTGCTGGAGGACGATGTATTGAATCGGGACGCAATTTGAGTGATCCATCGTCATTAGGTGGCCCTGAACGTTACAATTCACTATCAGTTTTTCATCCCATTCTATAATCTAGACTCACAGCAGAACGGCCATAAGGTGCCCGAGGCAGCAATAGTCCCATGGAGTCAAGTCGGCTAGTGGACGATGTACTGAATCGGGACTCAATTTGTGTGGTCCATCGTCATTAGGTGGCCCTGAATGTTACAAATCACTATCAGTTTTTCGTCCGATTCGAAAATCTTTGACTCACAGCAGAACGGCCATAAGGTGCCCGAGGCAGCAATCGACCCATGGAGTCAAGTCGGCTGGAGGACGATGTATTGAATCGGGACGCAATTTAAGTGATCCATCGTCATTAGGTGGCCCTGAAAGTTACAATTCACTATCAGTTTTTCGTCCGATTCAAAAATCTTTGACACTCAGCAGAACGGCCATAAGGTGCCCGAGGCAGCAATAGACCCATGAAGTCAAGTCTGCTGGAGGACGATGTATTGAATCAGGACGCAATTTGTGTGATCCATCGTCATTAGGTGGCCCTGAACGTTACAATTCACTATCAGTTTTTCGTCCCATTCGATAATCTAGACTCACAGCAGAACGGCCATAAGGTGCCCGAGGCAGCAATAGACCCATGGAGACAAGTCGGCTGGGGACGATGTATTGAATCGGGACGCAATTTGAGTGATCCTTCGTCATTAGGTGGCCCTGAACGTTACAATTCACTATCAGTTTTTCGTCCCATTCGATAATCTAGATTCACAGCAGAACGGCCATAGGGTGCCGGAGGCAGCAATAGACCCATGGAGTCAACTCGGCTGGAGGACGATGTATTGAATCGGGACGCAATTTGCGTGGTCCATCGTCATTAGGTGGCCCTGAATGTTACAATTCACTATCAGTTTTTCGTCCGATTCGAAAATCTTTGACTCACAGCAGAACGGCCATTAGGTGCCCGAGGCAGCAATCGACCCATGGAGACAAGTCTGCTGGAGGACGATGTATTGAACCGGGACGCAATTTGAGTGATCCATCGTCATTAGGAGGCCCTGAACGTTACAATTCACTATCAGTTTTTCGTCCCATTCGATAATCTAGACTCACAGCAGAACGGCCATAAGGTGCCCGAGGCAGCAATAGACCCATGGAGACAAGTCGGCTGGAGGACGATGTATTGAATCGGGACGCAATTTGAGTGATCCATCGTCATTAGGAGGCCTTGAACGTTACAATTCACTATCAGTTTTTCGTCCCATTCGATAATCTAGACTCACAGCGGAACGGCCACCAGGTGCCCGAGGCAGCAATAGACACATGGAGTCAAGTAGGCTGGAGGACGATGTATTGAATCGGGACGCAATTTGAGAGATCCATCGTCATTAGGTGGCCCTGAACGTTACAATTCACTATCAGTTTTTCGTCCCATTCGATAATCTAGACTCACAGCAGAACGGCCATAAGGTGCCCGAGGCAGCAATAGACCCATGGAGACAAGTCTGCTGGAGGACGATGTATTGAATCGGGACGCAATTTGAGTGATCCATCGTCATTAGGTGGCCCTGAACGTTACAATTCACTATCAGTTTTTTGTCCCATTCGATAATCTAGACTCACAGCAGAACGGCCATAAGGTGCCCGAGGCAGCAATAGACCCATGGAGTCAAGTCGGCTGGAGGACGTTGTATTGAATCGGGACGCAATTTGAGTGATCCATCGTCATCAGGTGGCCCTGAACGTTACAATTCACTATCAGTTTTTCGTCCGATTCGAAAATCTTTGACTCACAGCAGAACGGCCATAAGGTGCCCGAGGCAGCAATAGACGCATGGAGACAAGTCTGCTGGAGGACGATGTATTGAATCGGGACGCAATTTGAGTGTTCCATCGTCATTAGGAGGCCCTGAACGTTACAATTCACTATCAGTTTTTCGTCCGATTCGAAAATCTTTGAGTCACAGCAGGCCTGCCATAAGGTGCCCGAGGCAGCAATAGACCCATGGAGACAAGTCTGCTGGAGGACGATGTATTGAATCGGGACGCAATTTGAGTGATCCATCGTCATTAGGTCGCCCTGAACGTTACAATTCACTATCAGTTTTTCATCCCATTCTATAATCTAGACTCACAGCAGAACGGCCATAAGGTGCCCGAGGTCCCATGAAGTCAAGTCGGCTGGGGACAATGTATTGAATCGGGACGCAATTTGAGTGATCCACCGTCATTAGGTGGCCCTGAACGTTACAATTCACTATCAGTTTTTCGTCCCATTCGATAATCTAGATTCACAGCAGAACGGCCATAAGGTGCCCGAGGCAGCAATAGACCCATGGAGTCAACTCGGCTGGAGGACGATGTATTGAATCGGGACGCAATTTGCGTGGTCCATCGTCATTAGGTGGCCCTGAATGTTACAATTCACTATCAGTTTTTCGTCCGATTCGAAAATCTTTGACTCACAGCAGAACGCCCATTAGGTGCCCGAGGCAGCAATCGACCCATGGAGACAAGTCTGCTGGAGGACGATGTATTGAATCGGGACGCAATTTGAGTGATCCATCGTCATTAGGAGGCCCTGAACGTTACAATTCACTATCAGTTTTTCGTCCCATTCGATAATCTAGACTCACAGCAGAACGGCCATAAGGTGCCCGAGGCAGCAATAGACCCATGGAGTCGAGTCGGCTGGAGGACGATGTATTGAATCGGGACGCAATTTGAGTGATCCATCGTCATTAGGAGGCCCTGAACGTTACAATTCACTATCAGTTTTTCGTCCCATTCGATAATCTAGACTCACAGCAGAACGGCCATAAGGTGCCTGAGGCAGCAATAGACCCATGGAGTCAAGTCGGCTGGAGGACAATGTATTGAATCGGGACGCAATTTGAGAGATCCATCGTCATTAGGTGGCCCTGAAAGTTACAATTCACTATCAGTTTTTCGTCCGATTCGAAAATCTTTGACTCACAGCAGAACGGCCATAAGGTGCCCGAGGCAGCAATAGACCCATGGAGACAAGTCTGCTGGAGGACGATGTATTGAATCGGGACGCAATTTGAGTGATCCATCGTCATTAGGAGGCCCTGAACGTTACAATTCACTATCAGTTTTTTGTCCCATTCGATAATCTAGACTCACAGCAGAACGGCCATAAGGTGCCCGAGGCAGCAATTCGACCCATGGAGTCAAGTCGGCTGGAGGACGATGTATTGAATCGGGACGCAATTTGAGTGATCCATCGTCATTAGGTGGCCCTGAACGTTACAATTCACTATCAGTTTTTCGTCCGATTCGAAAATCTTTGACTCACAGCAGAACGGCCATAAGGTGCCCGAGGCAGCAATAGACGCATGGAGACAAGTCTGCTGGAGGACGATGTATTGAATCGGGACGCAATTTGAGTGTTCCATCGTCATTAGGAGGCCCTGAACGTTACAATTCACTATCAGTTTTTCGTCCGATTCGAAAATCTTTGAGTCACAGCAGGCCTGCCATAAGGTGCCCGAGGCAGCAATAGACCCATGGAGACAAGTCTGCTGGAGGACGATGTATTGAATCGGGACGCAATTTGAGTGATCCATCGTCATTAGGTGGCCCTGAACGTTACAATTCACTATCAGTTTTTCATCCCATTCTATAATCTAGACTCACAGCAGAACGGCCATAAGGTGCCCGAGGCAGCAATAGACCCATGGAGTCAAGTCGGCTGGAGGACGATGTATTGAATCGGGACGCAATTTGAGTGATCCATCGTCATTAGGAGGCCCTGAACGTTACAATTCACTATCAGTTTTTCGTCCCATTCGATAATCTAGACTCACAGCAGAACGGCCATAAGGTGCCCGAGGCAGGAATAGACCCATGGAGTCAACTCGGCTGGAGGACGATGTATTGAATCGGGACGCAATTTGCGTGGTCCATCGTCATTAGGTGGCCCTGAATGTTACAATTCACTATCAGTTTTTCGTCCGATTCGAAAATCTTTGACTCACAGCAGAACGGCCATTAGGTGCCCGAGGCAGCAATCGACCCATGGAGACAAGTCTGCTGGAGGACGATGTATTGAACCGGGACGCAATTTGAGTGATCCATCGTCATTAGGAGGCCCTGAACGTTACAATTCACTATCAGTTTTTCGTCCCATTCGATAATCTAGACTCACAGCAGAACGGCCATAAGGTGCCCGAGGCAGCAATAGACCCATGGAGACAAGTCGGCTGGAGGACGATGTATTGAATCGGGACGCAATTTGAGTGATCCATCGTCATTAGGAGGCCTTGAACGTTACAATTCACTATCAGTTTTTCGTCCCATTCGATAATCTAGACTCACAGCGGAACGGCCACCAGGTGCCCGAGGCAGCAATAGACACATGGAGTCAAGTAGGCTGGAGGACGATGTATTGAATCGGGACGCAATTTGAGAGATCCATCGTCATTAGGTGGCCCTGAACGTTACAATTCACTATCAGTTTTTCGTCCCATTCGATAATCTAGACTCACAGCAGAACGGCCATAAGGTGCCCGAGGCAGCAATAGACCCATGGAGACAAGTCTGCTGGAGGACGATGTATTGAATCGGGACGCAATTTGAGTGATCCATCGTCATTAGGTGGCCCTGAACGTTACAATTCACTATCAGTTTTTTGTCCCATTCGATAATCTAGACTCACAGCAGAACGGCCATAAGGTGCCCGAGGCAGCAATAGACCCATGGAGTCAAGTCGGCTGGAGGACGTTGTATTGAATCGGGACGCAATTTGAGTGATCCATCGTCATCAGGTGGCCCTGAACGTTACAATTCACTATCAGTTTTTCGTCCGATTCGAAAATCTTTGACTCACAGCAGAACGGCCATAAGGTGCCCGAGGCAGCAATAGACGCATGGAGACAAGTCTGCTGGAGGACGATGTATTGAATCGGGACGCAATTTGAGTGTTCCATCGTCATTAGGAGGCCCTGAACGTTACAATTCACTATCAGTTTTTCGTCCGATTCGAAAATCTTTGAGTCACAGCAGGCCTGCCATAAGGTGCCCGAGGCAGCAATAGACCCATGGAGACAAGTCTGCTGGAGGACGATGTATTGAATCGGGACGCAATTTGAGTGATCCATCGTCATTAGGTCGCCCTGAACGTTACAATTCACTATCAGTTTTTCATCCCATTCTATAATCTAGACTCACAGCAGAACGGCCATAAGGTGCCCGAGGTCCCATGAAGTCAAGTCGGCTGGGGACAATGTATTGAATCGGGACGCAATTTGAGTGATCCACCGTCATTAGGTGGCCCTGAACGTTACAATTCACTATCAGTTTTTCGTCCCATTCGATAATCTAGATTCACAGCAGAACGGCCATAAGGTGCCCGAGGCAGCAATAGACCCATGGAGTCAACTCGGCTGGAGGACGATGTATTGAATCGGGACGCAATTTGCGTGGTCCATCGTCATTAGGTGGCCCTGAATGTTACAATTCACTATCAGTTTTTCGTCCGATTCGAAAATCTTTGACTCACAGCAGAACGCCCATTAGGTGCCCGAGGCAGCAATCGACCCATGGAGACAAGTCTGCTGGAGGACGATGTATTGAATCGGGACGCAATTTGAGTGATCCATCGTCATTAGGAGGCCCTGAACGTTACAATTCACTATCAGTTTTTCGTCCCATTCGATAATCTAGACTCACAGCAGAACGGCCATAAGGTGCCCGAGGCAGCAATAGACCCATGGAGTCGAGTCGGCTGGAGGACGATGTATTGAATCGGGACGCAATTTGAGTGATCCATCGTCATTAGGAGGCCCTGAACGTTACAATTCACTATCAGTTTTTCGTCCCATTCGATAATCTAGACTCACAGCAGAACGGCCATAAGGTGCCTGAGGCAGCAATAGACCCATGGAGTCAAGTCGGCTGGAGGACAATGTATTGAATCGGGACGCAATTTGAGAGATCCATCGTCATTAGGTGGCCCTGAAAGTTACAATTCACTATCAGTTTTTCGTCCGATTCGAAAATCTTTGACTCACAGCAGAACGGCCATAAGGTGCCCGAGGCAGCAATAGACCCATGGAGACAAGTCTGCTGGAGGACGATGTATTGAATCGGGACGCAATTTGAGTGATCCATCGTCATTAGGAGGCCCTGAACGTTACAATTCACTATCAGTTTTTTGTCCCATTCGATAATCTAGACTCACAGCAGAACGGCCATAAGGTGCCCGAGGCAGCAATTCGACCCATGGAGTCAAGTCGGCTGGAGGACGATGTATTGAATCGGGACGCAATTTGAGTGATCCATCGTCATTAGGTGGCCCTGAACGTTACAATTCACTATCAGTTTTTCGTCCGATTCGAAAATCTTTGACTCACAGCAGAACGGCCATAAGGTGCCCGAGGCAGCAATAGACGCATGGAGACAAGTCTGCTGGAGGACGATGTATTGAATCGGGACGCAATTTGAGTGTTCCATCGTCATTAGGAGGCCCTGAACGTTACAATTCACTATCAGTTTTTCGTCCGATTCGAAAATCTTTGAGTCACAGCAGGCCTGCCATAAGGTGCCCGAGGCAGCAATAGACCCATGGAGACAAGTCTGCTGGAGGACGATGTATTGAATCGGGACGCAATTTGAGTGATCCATCGTCATTAGGTGGCCCTGAACGTTACAATTCACTATCAGTTTTTCATCCCATTCTATAATCTAGACTCACAGCAGAACGGCCATAAGGTGCCCGAGGCAGCAATAGACCCATGGAGTCAAGTCGGCTGGAGGACGATGTATTGAATCGGGACGCAATTTGAGTGATCCATCGTCATTAGGTGGCCCTGAACGTTACAATTCACTATCAGTTTTTCGTCCGATTCGAAAATCTTTGACTCACAGCAGAACGGCCTAGGTGCCCGAGGCAGCAATAGACCCATGGAGCCATGTCGGCTGGAGGGACGATGTATTGAATCGGGACGCAATTTGAGTGATCCATCGTCATTAGGTGGCCCTGAAAGTTACAATTCACTATCAGTTTTTCGTCCGATTCGAAAATCTTTGACTCACAGCAGAACGGCCATAAGGTGCCCGAGGCAGCAACAGACCCATGGAGTCAACTCGGCTGGAGGACGATGTATTGAATCGGGACGCAATTTGCGTGGTCCATCGTCATTAGGTGGCCCTGAATGTTACAATTCACTATCAGTTTTTCGTCCCATTCGATAATCTAGACTCACAGCAGAACGGCCATAAGGTGCCCGAGGCAGCAATAGACCCATGGAGTCAAGTCGGCTGGAGGACGATGTATTGAATCGGGACGCAATTTGAGTGATCCATCGTCATTAGGAGGCCCTGAACGTTACAATTCACTATCAGTTTTTCGTCGCATTCGATAATCTAGACTCACAGCGGAACGGCCATAAGGTGCCCGAGGCAGCAATAGACCCATGGAGACAAGTCTGCTGGAGGACGATGTATTGAATCGGGACGCAATTTGAGTGATCCATCGTCATTAGGAGGCCCTGAACGTTACAATTCACTATCAGTTTCTTGTCCCATTCGATAATCTAGACTCACAGCAGAACGGCCATAAGGGCCCGAGGCAGCAATAGAGGCATGGAGACAAGTCTGCTGGAGGACGATGTATTGAATCGGGACGCAATTTGAGTGATCCATCGTCATTAGGTGGCCCTGAACGTTACAATTCACTATCAGTTTTTCATCCCATTCTATAATCTAGACTCACAGCAGAACGGCCATAAGGTGCCCGAGGCAGCAATAGTCCCATGGAGTCAAGTCGGCTAGTGGACGATGTACTGAATCGGGACTCAATTTGTGTGGTCCATCGTCATTAGGTGGCCCTGAATGTTACAAATCACTATCAGTTTTTCGTCCGATTCGAAAATCTTTGACTCACAGCAGAACGGCCTAGGTGCCGAGGCAGCAATAGACCCATGGAGACATGTCGGCTGGAGGACGATGTATTGAATCGGGACGCAATTTGAGTGATCCATCGTCATTACGTGGCCCTGAAAGTTACAATTCA
Source organism: Schistocerca cancellata (assembly GCF_023864275.1). Lineage (NCBI taxonomy): Eukaryota > Metazoa > Arthropoda > Insecta > Orthoptera > Acrididae > Schistocerca > Schistocerca cancellata. The sequence goes on along the minus strand of NW_026047092.1, from coordinate 2,364,716 downwards.
CTATCAGTTTTTCGTCCCATTCGATAATCTAGACTCACAGCAGAACGGCCATAAGGGCCCGAGGCAGCAATAGACCCATGGAGTCAACTCGGCTGGAGGACGATGAATTGAATCGGGACGCAATTTGCGTGGTCCATCGTCATTAGGTGGCCCTGAATGTTACAATTCACTATCAGTTTTTCGTCCGATTCGAAAATCTTTGACTCACAGCAGAACGGCCATTAGGTGCCCGAGGCAGCAATCGACCCATGGAGACAAGTCTGCTGGAGGACGATGTATTGAATCGGGACGCAATTTGAGTGATCCATCGTCATTAGGTGGCCCTGAACGTTACAATTCACTATCAGTTTTTCGTCCGATTCGAAAATCTTTGACTCACAGCAGAACGGCCATAAGGTGCCCGAGGCAGCAATAGACCCATGGAGACAAGTCTGCTGGAGGACGATGTATTGAATCGGGACGCCATTTGAGTGTTCCATCGTCATTAGGAGGCCCTGAACGTTACAATTCACTATCAGTTTTTCGTCCGATTCGAAAATCTTTGAGTCACAGCAGGCCTGCCATAAGGTGCCCGAGGCAGGAATAGACCCATGGAGACAAGTCTGCTGGAGGACGATGTATTGAATCGGGACGCAATTTGAGTGATCCATCGTCATTAGGTGGCCCTGAACGTTACAATTCACTATCAGTTTTTCATCCCATTCTATAATCTAGACTCACAGCAGAACGGCCATAAGGTGCCCGAGGCAGCAATAGTCCCATGGAGTCAAGTCGGCTGGGGACAATGTATTGAATCGGGACGCAATTTGAGTGATCCACCGTCGTTAGGTGGCCCTGAACGTTACAATTCACTATCAGTTTTTCGTCCCATTCGATAATCTAGATTCACAGCAGAACGGCCATAAGGTGCCCGAGGCAGCAATAGACCCATGGAGTCAACTCGGCTGGAGGACGATGTATTGAATCGGGACGCAATTTGCGTGGTCCATCGTCATTAGGTGGCCCTGAATGTTACAATTCACTATCAGTTTTTCGTCCGATTCGAAAATCTTTGACTCACAGCAGAACGGCCATTAGGTGCCCGAGGCAGCAATCGACCCATGGAGACAAGTCTGCTGGAGGACGATGTATTGAATCGGGACGCAATTTGAGTGATCCATCGTCATTAGGAGGCCCTGAACGTTACAATTCACTATCAGTTTTTCGTCCCATTCGATAATCTAGACTCACAGCAGAACGGCCATAAGGTGCCCGAGGCAGCAATAGACCCATGGAGTCAAGTCGGCTGGAGGACGATGTATTGAATCGGGACGGAATTTGAGTGATCCATCGTCATTAGGAGGCCCTGAACGTTACAATTCATTATCAGTTTTTCGTCCCATTCGATAATCTAGACTCACAGCAGAACGGCCATAAGGTGCCCGAGGCAGCAATAGACCCATGGAGTCAAGTCGGCTGGAGGACGTTGTATTGAATCGGGACGCAATTTGAGTGATCCATCGTCATCAGGTGGCCCTGAACGTTACAATTCACTATCAGTTTTTCGTCCGATTCGAAAATCTTTGACTCACAGCAGAACGGCCATAAGGTGCCCGAGGCAGCAATAGACGCATGGAGACAAGTCTGCTGGAGGACGATGTATTGAATCGGGACGCAATTTGAGTGTTCCATCGTCATTAGGGGGCCCTGAACGTTACAATTCACTATCAGTTTTTCGTCCGATTCGAAAATCTTTGAGTCACAGCAGGCCTGCCATAAGGTGCCCGAGGCAGCAATAGACCCATGGAGACAAGTCTGCTGGAGGACGATGTATTGAATCGGGACGCAATTTGAGTGATCCATCGTCATTAGGTCGCCCTGAACGTTACAATTCACTATCAGTTTTTCATCCCATTCTATAATCTAGACTCACAGCAGAACGGCCATAAGGTGCCCGAGGCAGCAATAGACGCATGGAGACAAGTCTGCTGGAGGACGATGTATTGAATCGGGACGCAATTTGAGTGATCCATCGTCATTAGGAGGCCCTGAACGTTACAATTCACTATCAGTTTTTTGTCCCATTCGATAATCTAGACTCACAGCCGAACGGCCATAAGGTGCCCGAGGCAGCAATTCGACCCATGGAGTCAAGTCGGCTGGAGGACGATGTATTGAATCGGGACGCAATTTGAGTGATCCATCGTCATTAGGTGGCCCTGAACGTTACAATTCACTATCAGTTTTTCGTCCGATTCGAAAATCTTTGACTCACAGCAGAACGGCCATAAGGTGCCCGAGGCAGCAATAGACGCATGGAGACAAGTCTGCTGGAGGACGATGTATTGAATCGGGACGCAATTTGAGTGTTCCATCGTCAATAGGAGGCCCTGAACGTTACAATTCACTATCAGTTTTTCGTCCGATTCGAAACTCTTTGAGTCACAGCAGGCCTGCCATAAGGTGCCCGAGGCAGCAATAGACCCATGGAGACAAGTCTGCTGGAGGACGATGTATTGAATCGGGACGCTATTTGAGTGATCCATCGTCATTAGGTCGTCCTGAACGTTACAATTCACTATCAGTTTTTCATCCCATTCTATAATCTAGACTCACAGCAGAACGGCCATAAGGTGCCCGAGGCAGCAATAGTCCCATGGAGTCAAGTCGGCTGGGGACAATGTATTGAATCGGGACGCAATTTGAGTGATCCACCGTCATTAGGTGGCCCTGAACGTTACAATTCACTATCAGTTTTTCGTCCCATTCGATAATCTAGATTCACAGCAGAACGGCCATAAGGTGCCCGAGGCAGCAATAGACCCATGGAGTCAAGTCGGCTGGAGGACGATGTATTGAATCGGGACGCAATTTGAGAGATCCATCGTCATTAGGTGGCCCTGAAAGTTATAATTCACTATCAGTTTTTCGTCCGATTCGAAAATCTTTGACTCACAGCAGAACGGCCATAAGGTGCCCGAGGCAGCAATCGACCCATGGAGACAAGTCTGCTGGAAGACGATGTATTGAATCAGGACGCAATTTGAGTTATCCATCGTCATTAGGTGGCCCTGAACGTTGCAATTCACTTTCAGTTTTTCGTCCCATTCGATAATCTAGACTCACAGCAGAACGGCCATACGGTGCCCGAGGCAGCAATAGACCCATGGAGACAAGTCGGCTGGGGACGATGTATTGCATCGGGACGCAATTTGAGGGATCCATCGTCATTAGGTGACCCTGAACGTTAAAATTCACTATCAGTTTTTCGTCCCATTCGATAATCTAGACTCACAGCGGAACGGCCACCAGGTGCCCGAGGCAGCAATAGACACATGGAGTCAAGTAGGCTGGAGGACGATGTATTGAATCGGGACGCAATTTGAGAGATCCATCGTCATTAGGTGGCCCTGAACGTTACAATTCACTATCAGTTTTTCGTCCCATTCGATAATCTAGACTCACAGCAGAACGGCCATAAGGTGCCCGAGGCAGCAATAGACCCATGGAGTCAAGTCGGCTGGAGGACGTTGTATTGAATCGGGACGCAATTTGAGTGATCCATCGTCATCAGGTGGCCCTGAACGTTACAATTCACTATCAGTTTTTCGTCCGATTCGAAAATCTTTGACTCACAGCAGAACGGCCATAAGGTGCCCGAGGCAGCAATAGTCCCATGGAGTCAAGTCGGCTGGGGACAATGTATTGAATCGGGACGCAATTTGAGTGATCCACCGTCATTAGGTGGCCCTGAACGTTACAATTCACTATCAGTTTTTCGTCCCATTCGATAATCTAGATTCACAGCAGAACGGCCATAAGGTGCCCGAGGCAGCAATAGACCCATGGAGTCAACTCGGCTGGAGGACGATGTATTGAATCGGGACGTAATTTGCGTGGTCCATCGTCATTAGGTGGCCCTGAATGTTACAATTCACTATCAGTTTTTCGTCCGATTCGAAAATCTTTGACTCACAGCAGAACGGCCATTAGGTGCCCGAGGCAGCAATCGACCCATGGAGACAAGTCTGCTGGAGGACGATGTATTGAATCGGGACGCAATTTGAGTGATCCATCGTCATTAGGAGGCCCTGAACGTTACAATTCACTATCAGTTTTTCGTCCCATTCGATAATCTAGACTCACAGCAGAACGGCCATAAGGTGCCCGAGGCAGCAATAGACCCATGGAGTCAAGTCGGCTGGAGGACGATGTATTGAATCGGGACGCAATTTGAGTGATCCATCGTCATTAGGAGGCCCTGAACGTTACAATTCACTATCAGTTTTTCGTCCCATTCGATAATCTAGACTCACAGCAGAACGGCCATAAGGTGCCCGAGGCAGCAATAGACCCATGGAGTCAAGTCGGCTGGAGGACGATGTATTGAATCGGGACGCAATTTGAGAGATCCATCGTCATTAGGTGGCCCTGAAAGATACAATTCACTATCAGTTTTTCGTCCGATTCGAAAATCTTTGACTCACAGCAGAACGGCCATAAGGTGCCCGAGGCAGCAATAGACCCATGGAGACAAGTCTGCTGGAGGACGATGTATTGAATCGGGACGCAATTTGAGTGATCCATCGTCATTAGGAGGCCCTGAACGTTACAATTCACTATCAGTTTTTTGTCCCATTCGATAATCTAGACTCACAGCCGAATGGCCATAAGGTGCCCGAGGCAGCAATTCGACCCATGGAGTCAAGTCGGCTGGAGGACGATGTATTGAATCGGGACGCAATTTGAGTGATCCATCGTCATTAGGTGGCCCTGAACGTTACAATTCACTATCAGTTTTTCGTCCGATTCGAAAATCTTTGACTCACAGCAGAACGGCCATAAGGTGCCCGAGGCAGCAATAGACGCATGGAGACAAGTCTGCTGGAGGACGATGCATTGAATCGGGACGCAATTTGAGTGTTCCATCGTCATTAGGAGGCCCTGAACGTTACAATTCACTATCAGTTTTTCGTCCGATTCGAAAATCTTTGAGTCACAGCAGGCCTGCCATAAGGTGCCCGAGGCAGCAATAGACCCATGGAGACAAGTCTGCTGGAGGACGATGTATTGAATCGGGACGCAATTTGAGTGATCCATCGTCATTAGGTCGCCCTGAACGTTACAATTCACTATCAGTTTTTCATCCCATTCTATAATCTAGACTCACAGCAGAACGGCCATAAAGTGCCCGAGGCAGCAATAGTCCCATGGAGTCAAGTCGGCTGGGGACAATGTATTGAATCGGGACGCAATTTGCGTGATCCACCGTCATTAGGTGGCCCTGAACGTTACAATTCACTATCAGTTTTTCGTCCCATTCGATAATCTAGATTCACAGCAGAACGGCCATAAGGTGCCCGAGGCAGCAATAGACCCATGGAGTCAACTCGGCTGGAGGACGATGTATTGAATCGGGACGCAATTTGCGTGGTCCATCGTCATTAGGTGGCCCTGAATGTTACAATTCACTATCAGTTTTTCGTCCGATTCGAAAATCTTTGACTCACAGCAGAACGGCCATTAGGTGCCCGAGGCAGCAATCGACCCATGGAGACAAGTCTGCTGGAGGACGATGTATTGAATCGGGACGCAATTTGAGTGATCCATCGTCATTAGGAGGCCCTGAACGTTACAATTCACTATCAGTTTTTCGTCCCATTCGATAATCTAGACTCACAGCAGAACGGCCATAAGGTGCCCGAGGCAGGAATAGACCCATGGAGTCAAGTCGGCTGGAGGACGATGTATTGAATCGGGACGCAATTTGAGTGATCCATCGTCATTAGGTGGCCCTGAACGTTACAATTCACTATCAGTTTTTCGTCCGATTCGAAAATCTTTGACTCACAGCAGAACGGCCATAAGGTGCCCGAGGCAGCAATAGACGCATGGAGACAAGTCTGCTGGAGGACGATGTATTGAATCGGGACGCAATTTGAGTGATCCATCGTCATTAGGAGGCCCTGAACGTTACAATTCATTATCAGTTTTTCGTCCCATTCGATAATCTAGACTCACAGCAGAACGGCCATAAGGTGCCCGAGGCAGCAATAGACCCATGGAGTCAAGTCGGCTGGAGGACGTTGTATTGAATCGGGACGCAATTTGAGTGATCCATCGTCATCAGGTGGCCCTGAACGTTACAATTCACTATCAGTTTTTCGTCCGATTCGAAAATCTTTGACTCACAGCAGAACGGCCATAAGGTGCCCGAGGCAGCAATAGACGCATGGAGACAAGTCTGCTGGAGGACGATGTATTGAATCGGGACGCAATTTGAGTGTTCCATCGTCATTAGGGGGCCCTGAACGTTACAATTCACTATCAGTTTTTCGTCCGATTCGAAAATCTTTGAGTCACAGCAGGCCTGCCATAAGGTGCCCGAGGCAGCAATAGACCCATGGAGACAAGTCTGCTGGAGGACGATGTATTGAATCGGGACGCAATTTGAGTGATCCATCGTCATTAGGTCGCCCTGAACGTTACAATTCACTATCAGTTTTTCATCCCATTCTATAATCTAGACTCACAGCAGAACGGCCATAAGGTGCCCGAGGCAGCAATAGACGCATGGAGACAAGTCTGCTGGAGGACGATGTATTGAATCGGGACGCAATTTGAGTGATCCATCGTCATTAGGAGGCCCTGAACGTTACAATTCACTATCAGTTTTTTGTCCCATTCGATAATCTAGACTCACAGCCGAACGGCCATAAGGTGCCCGAGGCAGCAATTCGACCCATGGAGTCAAGTCGGCTGGAGGACGATGTATTGAATCGGGACGCAATTTGAGTGATCCATCGTCATTAGGTGGCCCTGAACGTTACAATTCACTATCAGTTTTTCGTCCGATTCGAAAATCTTTGACTCACAGCAGAACGGCCATAAGGTGCCCGAGGCAGCAATAGACGCATGGAGACAAGTCTGCTGGAGGACGATGTATTGAATCGGGACGCAATTTGAGTGTTCCATCGTCAATAGGAGGCCCTGAACGTTACAATTCACTATCAGTTTTTCGTCCGATTCGAAACTCTTTGAGTCACAGCAGGCCTGCCATAAGGTGCCCGAGGCAGCAATAGACCCATGGAGACAAGTCTGCTGGAGGACGATGTATTGAATCGGGACGCTATTTGAGTGATCCATCGTCATTAGGTCGTCCTGAACGTTACAATTCACTATCAGTTTTTCATCCCATTCTATAATCTAGACTCACAGCAGAACGGCCATAAGGTGCCCGAGGCAGCAATAGTCCCATGGAGTCAAGTCGGCTGGGGACAATGTATTGAATCGGGACGCAATTTGAGTGATCCACCGTCATTAGGTGGCCCTGAACGTTACAATTCACTATCAGTTTTTCGTCCCATTCGATAATCTAGATTCACAGCAGAACGGCCATAAGGTGCCCGAGGCAGCAATAGACCCATGGAGTCAAGTCGGCTGGAGGACGATGTATTGAATCGGGACGCAATTTGAGAGATCCATCGTCATTAGGTGGCCCTGAAAGTTATAATTCACTATCAGTTTTTCGTCCGATTCGAAAATCTTTGACTCACAGCAGAACGGCCATAAGGTGCCCGAGGCAGCAATCGACCCATGGAGACAAGTCTGCTGGAAGACGATGTATTGAATCAGGACGCAATTTGAGTTATCCATCGTCATTAGGTGGCCCTGAACGTTGCAATTCACTTTCAGTTTTTCGTCCCATTCGATAATCTAGACTCACAGCAGAACGGCCATACGGTGCCCGAGGCAGCAATAGACCCATGGAGACAAGTCGGCTGGGGACGATGTATTGCATCGGGACGCAATTTGAGGGATCCATCGTCATTAGGTGACCCTGAACGTTAAAATTCACTATCAGTTTTTCGTCCCATTCGATAATATAGACTCACAGCGGAACGGCCACCAGGTGCCCGAGGCAGCAATAGACACATGGAGTCAAGTAGGCTGGAGGACGATGTATTGAATCGGGACGCAATTTGAGAGATCCATCGTCATTAGGTGGCCCTGAACGTTACAATTCACTATCAGTTTTTCGTCCCATTCGATAATCTAGACTCACAGCAGAACGGCCATAAGGTGCCCGAGGCAGCAATAGACCCATGGAGTCAAGTCGGCTGGAGGACGTTGTATTGAATCGGGACGCAATTTGAGTGATCCATCGTCATCAGGTGGCCCTGAACGTTACAATTCACTATCAGTTTTTCGTCCGATTCGAAAATCTTTGACTCACAGCAGAACGGCCATAAGGTGCCCGAGGCAGCAATAGACGCATGGAGACAAGTCTGCTGGAGGACGATGTATTGAATCGGGACGCAATTTGAGTGTTCCATCGTCATTAGGAGGCCCTGAACGTTACAATTCACTATCAGTTTTTCGTCCGATTCGAAAATCTTTGAGTCACAGCAGGCCTGCCATAAGGTGCCCGAGGCAGCAATAGACCCATGGAGACAAGTCTGCTGGACTACGATGTATTGAATCGGGACGCAATTTGAGTGATCCATCATCATTAGGTCGCCCTGAACGTTACAATTCACTATCAGTTTTTCATCCCATTCTATAATCTAGACTCACAGCAGAACGGCCATAAGGTGCCCGAGGCAGCAATAGTCCCATGGAGTCAAGTCGGCTGGGGACAATGTATTGAATCGGGACGCAATTTGAGTGATCCACCGTCATTAGGTGGCCCTGAACGTTACAATTCACTATCAGTTTTTCGTCCCATTCGATAATCTAGATTCACAGCAGAACGGCCATAAGGTGCCCGAGGCAGCAATAGACCCATGGAGTCAACTCGGCTGGAGGACGATGTATTGAATCGGGACGTAATTTGCGTGGTCCATCGTCATTAGGTGGCCCTGAATGTTACAATTCACTATCAGTTTTTCGTCCGATTCGAAAATCTTTGACTCACAGCAGAACGGCCATTAGGTGCCCGAGGCAGCAATCGACCCATGGAGACAAGTCTGCTGGAGGACGATGTATTGAATCGGGACGCAATTTGAGTGATCCATCGTCATTAGGAGGCCCTGAACGTTACAATTCACTATCAGTTTTTCGTCCCATTCGATAATCTAGACTCACAGCAGAACGGCCATAAGGTGCCCGAGGCAGCAATAGACCCATGGAGTCAAGTCGGCTGGAGGACGATGTATTGAATCGGGACGCAATTTGAGTGATCCATCGTCATTAGGAGGCCCTGAACGTTACAATTCACTATCAGTTTTTCGTCCCATTCGATAATCTAGACTCACAGCAGAACGGCCATAAGGTGCCCGAGGCAGCAATAGACCCATGGAGTCAAGTCGGCTGGAGGACGATGTATTGAATCGGGACGCAATTTGAGAGATCCATCGTCATTAGGTGGCCCTGAAAGATACAATTCACTATCAGTTTTTCGTCCGATTCGAAAATCTTTGACTCACAGCAGAACGGCCATAAGGTGCCCGAGGCAGCAATAGACCCATGGAGACAAGTCTGCTGGAGGACGATGTATTGAATCGGGACGCAATTTGAGTGATCCATCGTCATTAGGAGGCCCTGAACGTTACAATTCACTATCAGTTTTTTGTCCCATTCGATAATCTAGACTCACAGCCGAATGGCCATAAGGTGCCCGAGGCAGCAATTCGACCCATGGAGTCAAGTCGGCTGGAGGACGATGTATTGAATCGGGACGCAATTTGAGTGATCCATCGTCATTAGGTGGCCCTGAACGTTACAATTCACTATCAGTTTTTCGTCCGATTCGAAAATCTTTGACTCACAGCAGAACGGCCATAAGGTGCCCGAGGCAGCAATAGACGCATGGAGACAAGTCTGCTGGAGGACGATGCATTGAATCGGGACGCAATTTGAGTGTTCCATCGTCATTAGGAGGCCCTGAACGTTACAATTCACTATCAGTTTTTCGTCCGATTCGAAAATCTTTGAGTCACAGCAGGCCTGCCATAAGGTGCCCGAGGCAGCAATAGACCCATGGAGACAAGTCTGCTGGAGGACGATGTATTGAATCGGGACGCAATTTGAGTGATCCATCGTCATTAGGTCGCCCTGAACGTTACAATTCACTATCAGTTTTTCATCCCATTCTATAATCTAGACTCACAGCAGAACGGCCATAAAGTGCCCGAGGCAGCAATAGTCCCATGGAGTCAAGTCGGCTGGGGACAATGTATTGAATCGGGACGCAATTTGCGTGATCCACCGTCATTAGGTGGCCCTGAACGTTACAATTCACTATCAGTTTTTCGTCCCATTCGATAATCTAGATTCACAGCAGAACGGCCATAAGGTGCCCGAGGCAGCAATAGACCCATGGAGTCAACTCGGCTGGAGGACGATGTATTGAATCGGGACGCAATTTGCGTGGTCCATCGTCATTAGGTGGCCCTGAATGTTACAATTCACTATCAGTTTTTCGTCCGATTCGAAAATCTTTGACTCACAGCAGAACGGCCATTAGGTGCCCGAGGCAGCAATCGACCCATGGAGACAAGTCTGCTGGAGGACGATGTATTGAATCGGGACGCAATTTGAGTGATCCATCGTCATTAGGAGGCCCTGAACGTTACAATTCACTATCAGTTTTTCGTCCCATTCGATAATCTAGACTCACAGCAGAACGGCCATAAGGTGCCCGAGGCAGCAATAGACCCATGGAGTCAAGTCGGCTGGAGGACGATGTATTGAATCGGGACGCAATTTGAGTGATCCATCGTCATTAGGTGGCCCTGAAAGTTACAATTCACTATCAGTTTTTCGTCCGATTCGAAAATCTTTGACTCACAGCAGAACGGCCATAAGGTGCCCGAGGCAGCAATAGACCCATGGAGACAAGTCTGCTGGAGGACGATGTATTGAATCGGGACGCAATTTGAGTGATCCATCGTCATTAGGAGGCCCTGAACGTTACGATTCACTATCAGTTTTTTGTCCCATTCGATAATCTAGACTCACAGCAGAACGGCCATAAGGTGCCCGAGGCAGCAATTCGACCCATGGAGTCAAGTCGGCTGGAGGACGATGTATTGAATCGGGACGCAATTTGAGTGATCCATCGTCATTAGGTGGCCCTGAACGTTACAATTCACTATCAGTTTTTCGTCCGATTCGAAAATCTTTGACTCACAGCAGAACGGCCATAAGGTGCCCGAGGCAGCAATAGACGCATGGAGACAAGTCTGCTGGAGGACGATGTATTGAATCGGGACGCAATTTGAGTGTTCCATCGTCATTAGGAGGCCCTGAACGTTACAATTCACTATCAGTTTTTCGTCCGATTCGAAAATCTTTGACTCACAGCAGAACGGCCATTAGGTGCCCGAGGCAGCAATCGACCCATGGAGACAAGTCTGCTGGAGGACGATGTATTGTATCGGGACGCAATTTGAGTGATCCATCGTCATTAGGAGGCCCTGAACGTTACAATTCACTATCAGTTTTTCGTCCCATTCGATAATCTAGACTCACAGCAGAACGGCCATAAGGTGCCCGAGGCAGCAATAGACCCATGGAGTCAAGTCGGCTGGAGGACGATGTATTGAATCGGGACGCAATTTGAGTGATCCATCGTCATTAGGAGGCCCTGAACGTTACAATTCACTATCAGTTTTTCGTCCCATTCGATAATCTAGACTCACAGCGGAACGGCCATAAGGTGCCCGAGGCAGCAATAGACCCATGGAGACAAGTCTGCTGGAGGACGATGTATTGAATCGGGACGCAATTTGAGTGATCCATCGTCATTAGGAGGCCCTGAACGTTACAATTCACTATCAGTTTCTTGTCCCATTCGATAATCTAGACTCACAGCAGAACGGCCATAAGGGCCCGAGGCAGCAATAGACGCATGGAGACAAGTCTGCTGGAGGACGATGTATTGAATCGGGACGCAATTTGAGTGATCCATCGTCATTAGGTGGCCCTGAACGTTACAATTCACTATCAGTTTTTCATCCCATTCTATAATCTAGACTCACAGCAGAACGGCCATAAGGTGCCCGAGGCAGCAATAGTCCCATGGAGTCAAGTCGGCTAGTGGACGATGTACTGAATCGGGACTCAATTTGTGTGGTCCATCGTCATTAGGTGGCCCTGAATGTTACAAATCACTATCAGTTTTTCGTCCGATTCGAAAATCTTTGACTCACAGCAGAACGGCCATAAGGTGCCCGAGGCAGCATTCGACCCATGGAGACAAGTCTGCTGGAGGACGATGTATTGAATCACGACGCAATTTGAGTGATCCATCGTCATTAGGTGGCCCTGAACGTTGCAATTCACTATCAGTTGTTCGTCCCATTCGATAATCTAGACTCACAGCAGAACGCCCATAAGGTGCCCGAGGCAGCAATAAACCCATGGAGACAAGTCGGCTGGGGACGATGTATTGAATCGGGACGCAATTTGAGTGATCCATCGTCATTAGGAGGCCCCGAACGTTACAATTCACTATCAGTTTTTTGTCCCATTCGATAATCTAGACTCACAGCAGAACGGCCATAAGGTGCCCGAGGCAGCAATAGACTCATGGAGTCAAGTCGGCTGGAGGACGATGTATTGAATCGGGACGCAATTTGAGTGATCCATCGTCATTAGGTGGCCCTGAATGTTACAATTCACTATCAGTTTTTCGTCCGATTCGAAAATCTTTGACTCACAGCAGAACGGCCTAGGTGCCCGAGGCAGCAATAGACCCATGGAGACATGTCGGCTGGAGGACGATGTATTGAATCGGGACGCAATTTGAGTGATCCATCGTCATTACGTGGCCCTGAAAGTTACAATTCACTATCAGTTTTTCGTCCGATTCGAAAATCTTTGACTCACAGCAGAACGGCCATAAGGTGCCCGAGGCAGCAATAGACCCATGGAGTCAACTCGGCTGGAGGACGATGTATTGAATCGGGACGCAATTTGAGTGGTCCATCGTCATTAGGTGGCCCTGAATGTTACAATTCACTATCAGTTTTTCCTCCGATTCGAAAATCTTTGACTCACAGCAGAACGGCCATTAGGTGCCCGAGGCAGCAATCGACCCATGGAGACAAGTCTGCTGGAGGACGATGTATTGAATCGGGACGCAATTTGAGTGATCCATCGTCATTAGGAGGCCCTGAGCGTTACAATTCACTATCAGTTTTTCGTCCCATTCGATAATCTAGACTCACAGCAGAACGGCCATAAGGTGCCCGAGGCAGCAATCGACCCATGGAGTCAAGTCGGCTGGAGGACGATGTATTGAATCGGGACTCAATTTGAGTGATTCATCGTCGTTAGGAGGCCCTGAACGTTACAATTCACTATTAGTTTTTCGTCCCATTCGATAATCTAGACTCACAGCGGAACGGCCATCAGGTGCCCGAGGCAGCAATAGACCCATGGAGTCAAGTCGGCTGGAGGACGATGTATTGAATCGGGACGCAAATTGAGAGATCCATCGTCATTAGGTGGCATTGAACGTTACAATTCACTATCAGTTTTTCGTCCGATTCGAAAATCTTTGACTCACAGCAGAACGGCCATAAGGTGCCCGAGGCAGCAATAGACGCATGGAGACAAGTCTGCTGGAGGACGATGTATTGAATCGGGACGCAATTTGAGTGTTCCATCGTCATTAGGAGGCCCTGAACGTTACAATTCACTATCAGTTTTTCGTCCGATTCGAAAATCTTTGAGTCACAGCAGGCCTGCCATAAGGTGCCCGAGGCAGCAATAGACCCATGGAGACAAGTCTGCTGGAGGACGATGTATTGAATCGGGACGCAATTTGAGTGATCCATCGTCATTAGGTGGCCCTGAACGTTACAATTCGCTATCAGTTTTTCATCCCATTCTATAATCTAGACTCACAGCAGAACGGCCATAAGGTGCCCGAGGCAGCAATAGTCCCATGGAGTCCAGTCGGCTAGTGGACGATGTACTGAACCGGGACTCAATTTGTGTGGTCCATCGTCATTAGGTGGCCCTGAATGTTACAAATCACTATCAGTTTTTCGTCCGATTCGAAAATCTTTGACTCACAGCAGAACAGCCATAAGGTGCCCGAGGCAGCAATCGACCCATGGAGACAAGTCTGCTGGAGGACGATGTATTGAATCAGGACGCAATTTGAGTGATCCATCGTCATTAGGTGGCCCTGAACGTTGCAATTCACTATCAGTTTTTCGTCCCATTCGATAATCTAGACTCACAGCAGAACGGCCATAAGGTGCCCGAGGCAGCAATAGACCCATGGAGACAAGTCGGCTGGGGACGATGTATTGAATCGGGACGCAATTTGAGTGATCCATCGTCATTAGGTGGCCCTGAACGTTACAATTCACTATCAGTTTTTCGTCCCATTCGATAATCTAGATTCACAGCAGAACGGCCATAAGGTGCCCGAGGCAGCAATAGACCCATGGAGTCAAGTCTGCTGGAGGACGATGTATTGAATCGGGACGCCATTTGAGTGATCCACCGTCATTAGGTGGCCCTGAACGTTACAATTCACTATCAGTTTTTCGTCCCATTCGATAATCTAGATTCACAGCAGAACGGCCATAAGGTGCCCGAGGCAGCAATAGACCCATGGATACAAGTCGGCTGGAGGACGATGTATTGAATCGGGACGCAATTTGAGAGATCCATCGTCATTAGGTGGCCCTGAAAGTTATAATTCACTATCAGTTTTTCGTCCGATTCGAAAATCTTTGACTCACAGCAGAACGGCCATAAGGTGCCCGAGGCAGCAATCGACCCATGGAGACAAGTCTGCTGGAGGACGATGTATTGAATCAGGACGCAATTTGAGTTATCCATCGTCATTAGGTGGCCCTGAACGTTGCAATTCACTTTCAGTTTTTCGTCCCATTCGATAATCTAGACTCACAGCAGAACGGCCATACGGTGCCCGAGGCAGCAATAGACCCATGGAGACAAGTCGGCTGGGGACGATGTATTGCATCGGGACGTAATTTGAGGGATCCATCGTCATTAGGTGGCCCTGAACGTTAAAATTCACTATCAGTTTTTCGTCCCATTCGATAATCTAGACTCACAGCGGAACGGCCACCAGGTGCCCGAGGCAGCAATAGACACATGGAGTCAAGTAGGCTGGAGGACGATGTATTGAATCGGGACGCAATTTGAGAGATCCATCGTCATTAGGTGGCCCTGAACGTTACAATTCACTATCAGTTTTTCGTCCCATTCGATAATCTAGACTCACAGCAGAACGGCCATAAGGTGCCCGAGGCAGCAATAGACCCATGGAGTCAAGTCGGCTGGAGGACGTTGTATTGAATCGGGACGCAATTTGAGTGATCCATCGTCATCAGGTGGCCCTGAACGTTACAATTCACTATCAGTTTTTCGTCCGATTCGAAAATCTTTGACTCACAGCAGAACGGCCATAAGGTGCCCGAGGCAGCAATAGACGCATGGAGACAAGTCTGCTGGAGGACGATGTATTGAATCGGGACGCAATTTGAGTGTTCCATCGTCATTAGGAGGCCCTGAACGTTACAATTCACTATGAGTTTTTCGTCCGATTCGAAAATCTTTGAGTCACAGCAGGCCTGCCATAAGGTGCCCGAGGCAGCAATAGACCCATGGAGACAAGTCTGCTGGACTACGATGTATTGAATCGGGACGCAATTTGAGTGATCCATCATCATTAGGTCGCCCTGAACGTTACAATTCACTATCAGTTTTTCATCCCATTCTATAATCTAGACTCACAGCAGAACGGCCATAAGGTGCCCGAGGCAGCAATAGACACATGGAGTCAAGTAGGCTGGAGGACGATGTATTGAATCGGGACGCAATTTGAGAGATCCATCGTCATTAGGTGGCCCTGAACGTTACAATTCACTATCAGTTTTTCGTCCCATTCGATAATCTAGACTCACAGCAGAACGGCCATAAGGTGCCCGAGGCAGCAATAGACCCATGGAGACAAGTCTGCTGGAGGACGATGTATTGAATCGGGACGCAATTTGAGTGATCCATCGTCATTAGGAGGCCCTGAACGTTACAATTCACTATCAGTTTCTTGTCCCATTCGATAATCTAGACTCACAGCAGAACGGCCATAAGGGCCCGAGGCAGCAATAGACGCATGGAGACAAGTCTGCTGGAGGACGATGTATTGAATCGGGACGCAATTTGAGTGATCCATCGTCATTAGGTGGCCCTGAACGTTACAATTCACTATCAGTTTTTCATCCCATTCTATAATCTAGACTCACAGCAGAACGGCCATAAGGTGCCCGAGGCAGCAATAGTCCCATGGAGTCAAGTCGGCTAGTGGACGATGTACTGAATCGGGACTCAATTTGTGTGGTCCATCGTCATTAGGTGGCCCTGAATGTTACAAATCACTATCAGTTTTTCGTCCGATTCGAAAATCTTTGACTCACAGCAGAACGGCCATAAGGTGCCCGAGGCAGCATTCGACCCATGGAGACAAGTCTGCTGGAGGACGATGTATTGAATCAGGACGCAATTTGAGTGATCCATCGTCATTAGGTGGCCCTGAACGTTGCAATTCACTATCAGTTGTTCGTCCCATTCGATAATCTAGACTCACAGCAGAACGCCCATAAGGTGCCCGAGGCAGCAATAAACCCATGGAGACAAGTCGGCTGGGGACGATGTATTGAATCGGGACGCAATTTGAGTGATCCATCGTCATTAGGAGGCCCCGAACGTTACAATTCACTATCAGTTTTTTGTCCCATTCGATAATCTAGACTCACAGCAGAACGGCCATAAGGTGCCCGAGGCAGCAATAGACTCATGGAGTCAAGTCGGCTGGAGGACGATGTATTGAATCGGGACGCAATTTGAGTGATCCATCGTCATTAGGTGGCCCTGAATGTTACAATTCACTATCAGTTTTTCGTCCGATTCGAAAATCTTTGACTCACAGCAGAACGGCCTAGGTGCCCGAGGCAGCAATAGACCCATGGAGCCATGTCGGCTGGAGGACGATGTATTGAATCGGGACGCAATTTGAGTGATCCATCGTCATTACGTGGCCCTGAAAGTTACAATTCACTATCAGTTTTTCCTCCGATTCGAAAATCTTTGACTCACAGCAGAACGGCCATTAGGTGCCCGAGGCAGCAATCGACCCATGGAGACAAGTCTGCTGGAGGACGATGTATTGAATCGGGACGCAATTTGAGTGATCCATCGTCATTAGGAGGCCCTGAGCGTTACAATTCACTATCAGTTTTTCGTCCCATTCGATAATCTAGACTCACAGCAGAACGGCCATAAGGTGCCCGAGGCAGCAATCGACCCATGGAGTCAAGTCGGCTGGAGGACGATGTATTGAATCGGGACTCAATTTGAGTGATTCATCGTCATTAGGAGGCCCTGAACGTTACAATTCACTATTAGTTTTTCGTCCCATTCAATAATCTAGACTCACAGCGGAACGGCCATCAGGTGCCCGAGGCAGCAATAGACCCATGGAGTCAAGTCGGCTGGAGGACGATGTATTGAATCGGGACGCAAATTGAGAGATCCATCGTCATTAGGTGGCATTGAACGTTACAATTCACTATCAGTTTTTCGTCCGATTCGAAAATCTTTGACTCACAGCAGAACGGCCATAAGGTGCCCGAGGCAGCAATAGACGCATGGAGACAAGTCTGCTGGAGGACGATGTATTGAATCGGGACGCAATTTGAGTGTTCCATCGTCATTAGGAGGCCCTGAACGTTACAATTCACTATCAGTTTTTCGTCCGATTCGAAAATCTTTGAGTCACAGCAGGCCTGCCATAAGGTGCCCGAGGCAGCAATAGACCCATGGAGACAAGTCTGCTGGAGGACGATGTATTGAATCGGGACGCAATTTGAGTGATCCATCGTCATTAGGTGGCCCTGAACGTTACAATTCGCTATCAGTTTTTCATCCCATTCTATAATCTAGACTCACAGCAGAACGGCCATAAGGTGCCCGAGGCAGCAATAGTCCCATGGAGTCCAGTCGGCTAGTGGACGATGTACTGAACCGGGACTCAATTTGTGTGGTCCATCGTCATTAGGTGGCCCTGAATGTTACAAATCACTATCAGTTTTTCGTCCGATTCGAAAATCTTTGACTCACAGCAGAACAGCCATAAGGTGCCCGAGGCAGCAATCGACCCATGGAGACAAGTCTGCTGGAGGACGATGTATTGAATCAGGACGCAATTTGAGTGATCCATCGTCATTAGGTGGCCCTGAACGTTGCAATTCACTATCAGTTTTTCGTCCCATTCGATAATCTAGACTCACAGCAGAACGGCCATAAGGTGCCCGAGGCAGCAATAGACCCATGGAGACAAGTCGGCTGGGGACGATGTATTGAATCGGGACGCAATTTGAGTGATCCATCGTCATTAGGTGGCCCTGAACGTTACAATTCACTATCAGTTTTTCGTCCCATTCGATAATCTAGATTCACAGCAGAACGGCCATAAGGTGCCCGAGGCAGCAATAGACCCATGGAGTCAAGTCTGCTGGAGGACGATGTATTGAATCGGGACGCAATTTGAGTGATCCACCGTCATTAGGTGGCCCTGAACGTTACAATTCACTATCAGTTTTTCGTCCCATTCGATAATCTAGATTCACAGCAGAACGGCCATAAGGTGCCCGAGGCAGCAATAGACCCATGGAGTCAAGTCGGCTGGAGGACGATGTATTGAATCGGGACGCAATTTGAGAGATCCATCGTCATTAGGTGGCCCTGAAAGTTATAATTCACTATCAGTTTTTCGTCCGATTCGAAAATCTTTGACTCACAGCAGAACGGCCATAAGGTGCCCGAGGCAGCAATCGACCCATGGAGACAAGTCTGCTGGAGGACGATGTATTGAATCAGGACGCAATTTGAGTTATCCATCGTCATTAGGTGGCCCTGAACGTTGCAATTCACTTTCAGTTTTTCGTCCCATTCGATAATCTAGACTCACAGCAGAACGGCCATACGGTGCCCGAGGCAGCAATAGACCCATGGAGACAAGTCGGCTGGGGACGATGTATTGCATCGGGACGCAATTTGAGGGATCCATCGTCATTAGGTGGCCCTGAACGTTAAAATTCACTATCAGTTTTTCGTCCCATTCGATAATCTAGACTCACAGCGGAACGGCCATAAGGTGCCCGAGGCAGCAATAGACCCATGGAGACAAGTCTGCTGGAGGACGATGTATTGAATCGGGACGCAATTTGAGTGATCCATCGTCATTAGGAGGCCCTGAACGTTACAATTCACTATCAGTTTCTTGTCCCATTCGATAATCTAGACTCACAGCAGAACGGCCATAAGGGCCCGAGGCAGCAATAGACGCATGGAGACAAGTCTGCTGGAGGACGATGTATTGAATCGGGACGCAATTTGAGTGATCCATCGTCATTAGGTGGCCCTGAACGTTACAATTCACTATCAGTTTTTCATCCCATTCTATAATCTAGACTCACAGCAGAACGGCCATAAGGTGCCCGAGGCAGCAATAGTCCCATGGAGTCAAGTCGGCTAGTGGACGATGTACTGAATCGGGACTCAATTTGTGTGGTCCATCGTCATTAGGTGGCCCTGAATGTTACAAATCACTATCAGTTTTTCGTCCGATTCGAAAATCTTTGACTCACAGCAGAACGGCCATAAGGTGCCCGAGGCAGCATTCGACCCATGGAGACAAGTCTGCTGGAGGACGATGTATTGAATCAGGACGCAATTTGAGTGATCCATCGTCATTAGGTGGCCCTGAACGTTGCAATTCACTATCAGTTGTTCGTCCCATTCGATAATCTAGACTCACAGCAGAACGCCCATAAGGTGCCCGAGGCAGCAATAAACCCATGGAGACAAGTCGGCTGGGGACGATGTATTGAATCGGGACGCAATTTGAGTGATCCATCGTCATTAGGAGGCCCCGAACGTTACAATTCACTATCAGTTTTTTGTCCCATTCGATAATCTAGACTCACAGCAGAACGGCCATAAGGTGCCCGAGGCAGCAATAGACTCATGGAGTCAAGTCGGCTGGAGGACGATGTATTGAATCGGGACGCAATTTGAGTGATCCATCGTCATTAGGTGGCCCTGAATGTTACAATTCACTATCAGTTTTTCGTCCGATTCGAAAATCTTTGACTCACAGCAGAACGGCCTAGGTGCCCGAGGCAGCAATAGACCCATGGAGCCATGTCGGCTGGAGGACGATGTATTGAATCGGGACGCAATTTGAGTGATCCATCGTCATTACGTGGCCCTGAAAGTTACAATTCACTATCAGTTTTTCCTCCGATTCGAAAATCTTTGACTCACAGCAGAACGGCCATTAGGTGCCCGAGGCAGCAATCGACCCATGGAGACAAGTCTGCTGGAGGACGATGTATTGAATCGGGACGCAATTTGAGTGATCCATCGTCATTAGGAGGCCCTGAGCGTTACAATTCACTATCAGTTTTTCGTCCCATTCGATAATCTAGACTCACAGCAGAACGGCCATAAGGTGCCCGAGGCAGCAATCGACCCATGGAGTCAAGTCGGCTGGAGGACGATGTATTGAATCGGGACTCAATTTGAGTGATTCATCGTCATTAGGAGGCCCTGAACGTTACAATTCACTATTAGTTTTTCGTCCCATTCAATAATCTAGACTCACAGCGGAACGGCCATCAGGTGCCCGAGGCAGCAATAGACCCATGGAGTCAAGTCGGCTGGAGGACGATGTATTGAATCGGGACGCAAATTGAGAGATCCATCGTCATTAGGTGGCATTGAACGTTACAATTCACTATCAGTTTTTCGTCCGATTCGAAAATCTTTGACTCACAGCAGAACGGCCATAAGGTGCCCGAGGCAGCAATAGACGCATGGAGACAAGTCTGCTGGAGGACGATGTATTGAATCGGGACGCAATTTGAGTGTTCCATCGTCATTAGGAGGCCCTGAACGTTACAATTCACTATCAGTTTTTCGTCCGATTCGAAAATCTTTGAGTCACAGCAGGCCTGCCATAAGGTGCCCGAGGCAGCAATAGACCCATGGAGACAAGTCTGCTGGAGGACGATGTATTGAATCGGGACGCAATTTGAGTGATCCATCGTCATTAGGTGGCCCTGAACGTTACAATTCGCTATCAGTTTTTCATCCCATTCTATAATCTAGACTCACAGCAGAACGGCCATAAGGTGCCCGAGGCAGCAATAGTCCCATGGAGTCCAGTCGGCTAGTGGACGATGTACTGAACCGGGACTCAATTTGTGTGGTCCATCGTCATTAGGTGGCCCTGAATGTTACAAATCACTATCAGTTTTTCGTCCGATTCGAAAATCTTTGACTCACAGCAGAACAGCCATAAGGTGCCCGAGGCAGCAATCGACCCATGGAGACAAGTCTGCTGGAGGACGATGTATTGAATCAGGACGCAATTTGAGTGATCCATCGTCATTAGGTGGCCCTGAACGTTGCAATTCACTATCAGTTTTTCGTCCCATTCGATAATCTAGACTCACAGCAGAACGGCCATAAGGTGCCCGAGGCAGCAATAGACCCATGGAGACAAGTCGGCTGGGGACGATGTATTGAATCGGGACGCAATTTGAGTGATCCATCGTCATTAGGTGGCCCTGAACGTTACAATTCACTATCAGTTTTTCGTCCCATTCGATAATCTAGATTCACAGCAGAACGGCCATAAGGTGCCCGAGGCAGCAATAGACCCATGGAGTCAAGTCTGCTGGAGGACGATGTATTGAATCGGGACGCAATTTGAGTGATCCACCGTCATTAGGTGGCCCTGAACGTTACAATTCACTATCAGTTTTTCGTCCCATTCGATAATCTAGATTCACAGCAGAACGGCCATAAGGTGCCCGAGGCAGCAATAGACCCATGGAGTCAAGTCGGCTGGAGGACGATGTATTGAATCGGGACGCAATTTGAGAGATCCATCGTCATTAGGTGGCCCTGAAAGTTATAATTCACTATCAGTTTTTCGTCCGATTCGAAAATCTTTGACTCACAGCAGAACGGCCATAAGGTGCCCGAGGCAGCAATCGACCCATGGAGACAAGTCTGCTGGAGGACGATGTATTGAATCAGGACGCAATTTGAGTTATCCATCGTCATTAGGTGGCCCTGAACGTTGCAATTCACTTTCAGTTTTTCGTCCCATTCGATAATCTAGACTCACAGCAGAACGGCCATACGGTGCCCGAGGCAGCAATAGACCCATGGAGACAAGTCGGCTGGGGACGATGTATTGCATCGGGACGCAATTTGAGGGATCCATCGTCATTAGGTGGCCCTGAACGTTAAAATTCACTATCAGTTTTTCGTCCCATTCGATAATCTAGACTCACAGCGGAACGGCCACCAGGTGCCCGAGGCAGCAATAGACACATGGAGTCAAGTAGGCTGGAGGACGATGTATTGAATCGGGACGCAATTTGAGAGATCCATCGTCATTAGGTGGCCCTGAACGTTACAATTCACTATCAGTTTTTCGTCCCATTCGATAATCTAGACTCACAGCAGAACGGCCATAAGGTGCCCGAGGCAGCAATAGACCCATGGAGTCAAGTCGGCTGGAGGACGTTGTATTGAATCGGGACGCAATTTGAGTGATCCATCGTCATCAGGTGGCCCTGAACGTTACAATTCACTATCAGTTTTTCGTCCGATTCGAAAATCTTTGACTCACAGCAGAACGGCCATAAGGTGCCCGAGGCAGCAATAGACGCATGGAGACAAGTCTGCTGGAGGACGATGTATTGAATCGGGACGCAATTTGAGTGTTCCATCGTCATTAGGAGGCCCTGAACGTTACAATTCACTATGAGTTTTTCGTCCGATTCGAAAATCTTTGAGTCACAGCAGGCCTGCCATAAGGTGCCCGAGGCAGCAATAGACCCATGGAGACAAGTCTGCTGGACTACGATGTATTGAATCGGGACGCAATTTGAGTGATCCATCATCATTAGGTCGCCCTGAACGTTACAATTCACTATCAGTTTTTCATCCCATTCTATAATCTAGACTCACAGCAGAACGGCCATAAGGTGCCCGAGGCAGCAATAGTCCCATGGAGTCAAGTCGGCTGGGGACAATGTATTGAATCGGGACGCAATTTGAGTGATCCACCGTCATTAGGTGGCCCTGAACGTTACAATTCACTATCAGTTTTTCGTCCCATTCGATAATCTAGATTCACAGCAGAACGGCCATAAGGTGCCCGAGGCAGCAATAGACCCATGGAGTCAACTCGGCTGGAGGACGATGTATTGAATCGGGACGCAATTTGCGTGGTCCATCGTCATTAGGTGGCCCTGAATGTTACAATTCACTATCAGTTTTTCGTCCGATTCGAAAATCTTTGACTCACAGCAGAACGGCCATTAGGTGCCCGAGGCAGCAATCGACCCATGGAGACAAGTCTGCTGGAGGACGATGTATTGAATCGGGACGCAATTTGAGTGATCCATCGTCATTAGGAGGCCCTGAACGTTACAATTCACTATCAGTTTTTCGTCCCATTCGATAATCTAGACTCACAGCAGAACGGCCATAAGGTGCCCGAGGCAGCAATAGACCCATGGAGTCAAGTCGGCTGGAGGACGATGTATTGAATCGGGACGCAATTTGAGTGATCCATCGTCATTAGGAGGCCCTGAACGTTACAATTCACTATCAGTTTTTCGTCCCATTCGATAATCTAGACTCACAGCAGAACGGCCATAAGGTGCCCGAGGCAGCAATAGACCCATGGAGTCAAGTCGGCTGGAGGACGATGTATTGAATCGGGACGCAATTTGAGAGATCCATCGTCATTAGGTGGCCCTGAAAGTTACAATTCACTATCAGTTTTTCGTCCGATTCGAAAATCTTTGACTCACAGCAGAACGGCCATAAGGTGCCCGAGGCAGCAATAGACCCATGGAGACAAGTCTGCTGGAGGACGATGTATTGAATCGGGACGCAATTTGAGTGATCCATCGTCATTAGGAGGCCCTGAACGTTACAATTCACTATCAGTTTTTTGTCCCATTCGATAATCTAGACTCACAGCCGAATGGCCATAAGGTGCCCGAGGCAGCAATTCGACCCATGGAGTCAAGTCGGCTGGAGGACGATGTATTGAATCGGGACGCAATTTGAGTGATCCATCGTCATTAGGTGGCCCTGAACGTTACAATTCACTATCAGTTTTTCGTCCGATTCGAAAATCTTTGACTCACAGCAGAACGGCCATAAGGTGCCCGAGGCAGCAATAGACGCATGGAGACAAGTCTGCTGGAGGACGATGTATTGAATCGGGACGCAATTTGAGTGTTCCATCGTCATTAGGAGGCCCTGAACGTTACAATTCACTATCAGTTTTTCGTCCGATTCGAAAATCTTTGAGTCACAGCAGGCCTGCCATAAGGTGCCCGAGGCAGCAATAGACCCATGGAGACAAGTCTGCTGGAGGACGATGTATTGAATCGGGACGCAATTTGAGTGATCCATCGTCATTAGGTCGCCCTGAACGTTACAATTCACTATCAGTTTTTCATCCCATTCTATAATCTAGACTCACAGCAGAACGGCCATAAAGTGCCCGAGGCAGCAATAGTCCCATGGAGTCAAGTCGGCTGGGGACAATGTATTGAATCGGGACGCAATTTGCGTGATCCACCGTCATTAGGTGGCCCTGAACGTTACAATTCACTATCAGTTTTTCGTCCCATTCGATAATCTAGATTCACAGCAGAACGGCCATAAGGTGCCCGAGGCAGCAATAGACCCATGGAGTCAACTCGGCTGGAGGACGATGTATTGAATCGGGACGCAATTTGCGTGGTCCATCGACATTAGGTGGCCCTGAATGTTACAATTCACTATCAGTTTTTCGTCCGATTCGAAAATCTTTGACTCACAGCAGAACGGCCATTAGGTGCCCGAGGCAGCAATCGACCCATGGAGACAAGTCTGCTGGAGGACGATGTATTGAATCGGGACGCAATTTGAGTGATCCATCGTCATTAGGAGGCCCTGAACGTTACAATTCACTATCAGTTTTTCGTCCCATTCGATAATCTAGACTCACAGCAGAACGGCCATAAGGTGCCCGAGGCAGGAATAGACCCATGGAGTCAAGTCGGCTGGAGGACGATGTATTGAATCGGGACGCAATTTGAGTGATCCATCGTCATTAGGAGGCCCTGAACGTTACAATTCACTATCAGTTTTTCGTCCCATTCGATAATCTAGACTCACAGCAGAACGGCCATAAGGTGCCCGAGGCAGCAATAGACCCATGGAGTCAAGTCGGCTGGAGGACGATGTATTGAATCGGGACGCAATTTGAGTGATCCATCGTCATTAGGTGGCCCTGAAAGTTTCAATTCACTATCAGTTTTTCGTCCGATTCGAAAATCTTTGACTCACAGCAGAACGGCCATAAGGTGCCCGAGGCAGCAATAGACCCATGGAGACAAGTCTGCTGGAGGACGATGTATTGAATCGGGACGCAATTTGAGTGATCCATCGTCATTAGGAGGCCCTGAACGTTACAATTCACTATCAGTTTTTTGTCCCATTCGATAATCTAGACTCACAGCAGAACGGCCATAAGGTGCCCGAGGCAGCAATTCGACCCATGGAGTCAAGTCGGCTGGAGGACGATGTATTGAATCGGGACGCAATTTGAGTGATCCATCGTCATTAGGTGGCCCTGAACGTTACAATTCACTATCAGTTTTTCGTCCGATTCGAAAATCTTTGACTCACAGCAGAACGGCCATAAGGTGCCCGAGGCAGCAATAGACGCATGGAGACAAGTCTGCTGGAGGACGATGTATTGAATCGGGACGCAATTTGAGTGTTCCATCGTCATTAGGAGGCCCTGAACGTTACAATTCACTATCAGTTTTTCGTCCGATTCGAAAATCTTTGAGTCACAGCAGGCCTGCCATAAGGTGCCCGAGGCAGCAATAGACCCATGGAGACAAGTCTGCTGGAGGACGATGTATTGAATCGGGACGCAATTTGAGTGATCCATCGTCATTAGGTGGCCCTGAACGTTACAATTCACTATCAGTTTTTCATCCCATTCTATAATCTAGACTCACAGCAGAACGGCCATAAGGTGCCCGAGGCAGCAATAGACCCATGGAGTCAAGTCGGCTGGAGGACGATGTATTGAATCGGGACGAAATTTGAGTGATCCATCGTCATTAGGTGGCCCTGAACGTTACAATTCACTATCAGTTTTTCGTCCGATTCGAAAATCTTTGACTCACAGCAGAACGGCCTAGGTGCCCGAGGCAGCAATAGACCCATGGAGCCATGTCGCATGGAGGGACGATGTATTGAATCGGGACGCAATTTGAGTGATCCATCGTCATTAGGTGGCCCTGAAAGTTACAATTCACTATCAGTTTTTCGTCCGATTCGAAAATCTTTGACTCACAGCAGAACGGCCATAAGGTGCCCGAGGCAGCAATAGACCCATGGAGTCAACTCGGCTGGAGGACGATGTATTGAATCGGGACGCAATTTGCGTGTTCCATCGTCATTAGGTGGCCCTGAATGTTACAATTCACTATCAGTTTTTCGTCCGATTCGAAAATCTTTGACTCACAGCAGAACGGCCATTAGGTGCCCGAGGCAGCAATCGACCCATGGAGACAAGTCTGCTGGAGGACGATGTATTGTATCGGGACGCAATTTGAGTGATCCATCGTCATTAGGAGGCCCTGAACGTTACAATTCACTATCAGTTTTTCGTCCCATTCGATAATCTAGACTCACAGCAGAACGGCCATAAGGTGCCCGAGGCAGCAATAGACCCATGGAGTCAAGTCGGCTGGAGGACGTTGTATTGAATCGGGACGCAATTTGAGTGATCCATCGTCATTAGGAGGCCCTGAACGTTACAATTCACTATCAGTTTTTCGTCCCATTCGATAATCTAGACTCACAGCGGAACGGCCATAAGGTGCCCGAGGCAGCAATAGACCCATGGAGACAAGTCTGCTGGAGGACAATGTATTGAATCGGGACGCAATTTGAGTAATCCATCGTCATTAGGAGGCCCTGAACGTTACAATTCACTATCAGTTTCTTGTCCCATTCGATAATCTAGACTCACAGCAGAACGGCCATAAGGGCCCGAGGCAGCAATAGACGCATGGAGACAAGTCTGCTGGAGGACGATGTATTGAATCGGGACGCAATTTGAGTGATCCATCGTCATTAGGTGGCCCTGAACGTTACAATTCACTATCAGTTTTTCATCCCATTCTATAATCTAGACTCACAGCAGAACGGCCATAAGGTGCCCGAGGCAGCAATAGTCCCATGGAGTCAAGTCGGCTAGTGGACGATGTACTGAATCGGGACTCAATTTGTGTGGTCCATCGTCATTAGGTGGCCCTGAATGTTACAAATCACTATCAGTTTTTCGTCCGATTCGAAAATCTTTGACTCACAGCAGAACGGCCATAAGGTGCCCGAGGCAGCATTCGACCCATGGAGACAAGTCTGCTGGAGGACGATGTATTGAATCAGGACGCAATTTGAGTGATCCATCGTCATTAGGTGGCCCTGAACGTTGCAATTCACTATCAGTTGTTCGTCCCATTCGATAATCTAGACTCACAGCAGAACGCCCATAAGGTGCCCGAGGCAGCAATAGACCCATGGAGACAAGTCGGCTGGGGACGATGTATTGAATCGGGACGCAATTTGAGTGATCCATCGTCATTAGGAGGCCCCGAACGTTACAATTCACTATCAGTTTTTTGTCCCATTCGATAATCTAGACTCACAGCAGAACGGCCATAAGGTGCCCGAGGCAGCAATAGACCAATGGAGTCAAGTCGGCTGGAGGACGATGTATTGAATCGGGACGCAATTTGAGTGATCCATCGTCATTAGGTGGCCCTGAATGTTACAATTCACTATCAGTTTTTCGTCCGATTCGAAAATCTTTGACTCACAGCAGAACGGCCTAGGTGCCCGAGGCAGCAATAGACCCATTGAGACATGTCGGCTGGAGGACGATGTATTGAATCGGGACGCAATTTGAGTGATCCATCGTCATTACGTGGCCCTGAAAGTTACAATTCACTATCAGTTTTTCGTCCGATTCGAAAATCTTTGACTCACAGCAGAACGGCCATAAGGTGCCCGAGGCAGCAATAGACCCATGGAGTCAACTCGGCTGGAGGACGATGTATTGAATCGGGACGCAATTTGCGTGGTCCATCGTCATTAGGTGGCCCTGAATGTTACAATTCACTATCAGTTTTTCCTCCGATTCGAAAATCTTTGACTCACAGCAGAACGGCCATTAGGTGCCCGAGGCAGCAATCGACCCATGGAGACAAGTCTGCTGGAGGACGATGTATTGAATCGGGACGCAATTTGAGTGATCCATCGTCATTAGGAGGCCCTGAACGTTACAATTCACTATCAGTTTTTCGTCCCATTCGATAATCTAGACTCACAGCAGAACGGCCATAAGGTGCCCGAGGCAGCAATAGACCCATGGAGTCAAGTCGGCTGGAGGACGATGTATTGAATCGGGACTCAATTTGAGTGATTCATCGTCATTAGGAGGCCCTGAACGTTACAATTCACTATCAGTTTTTCGTCCCATTCGATAATCTAGACTCACAGCGGAACGGCCATCGGTGCCCGAGGCAGCAATAGACCCATGGAGTCAAGTCGGCTGGAGGACGATGTATTGAATCGGGACGCAATTTGAGAGATCCATCGTCATTAGGTGGCATTGAACGTTACAATTCACTATCAGTTTTTCGTCCGATTCGAAAATCTTTGACTCACAGCAGAACGGCCATAAGGTGCCCGAGGCAGCAATAGACGCATGGAGACAAGTCTGCTGGAGGACGATGTATTGAATCGGGACGCAATTTGAGTGTTCCATCGTCATTAGGAGGCCCTGAACGTTACAATTCACTATCAGTTTTTCGTCCGATTCGAAAATCTTTGAGTCACAGCAGGCCTGCCATAAGGTGCCCGAGGCAGCAATAGACCCATGGAGACAAGTCTGCTGGAGGACGATGTATTGAATCGGGACGCAATTTGAGTGATCCATCGTCATTAGGTGGCCCTGAACGTTACAATTCGCTATCAGTTTTTCATCCCATTCTATAATCTAGACTCACAGCAGAACGGCCATAAGGTGCCCGAGGCAGCAATAGTCCCATGGAGTCCAGTCGGCTAGTGGACGATGTACTGAACCGGGACTCAATTTGTGTGGTCCATCGTCATTAGGTGGCCCTGAATGTTACAAATCACTATCAGTTTTTCGTCCGATTCGAAAATCTTTGACTCACAGCAGAACAGCCATAAGGTGCCCGAGGCAGCAATCGACCCATGGAGACAAGTCTGCTGGAGGACGATGTATTGAATCAGGACGCAATTTGAGTGATCCATCGTCATTAGGAGGCCCTGAACGTTGCAATTCACTATCAGTTTTTCGTCCCATTCGATAATCTAGACTCACAGCAGAACGGCCATAAGGTGCCCGAGGCAGCAATAGACCCATGGAGACAAGTCGGCTGGGGACGATGTATTGAATCGGGACGCAATTTGAGTGATCCATCGTCATTAGGTGGCCCTGAACGTTACAATTCACTATCAGTTTTTCGTCCCATTCGATAATCTAGATTCACAGCAGAACGGCCATAAGGTGCCCGAGGCAGCAATAGACCCATGGAGTCAAGTCTGCTGGAGGACGATGTATTGAATCGGGACGCAATTTGAGTGATCCATCGTCATTAGGTGGCCCTGAAAGTTACAATTCACTATCAGTTTTTCGTCCGATTCGAAAATCTTTGACTCACAGCAGAACGGCCATAAGCTGCCCGAGGCAGCAATAGACCCATGGAGTCAACTCGGCTGGAGGACGATGTATTGAATCGGGACGCAATTTGAGTGATCCATCGTCATTAGGAGGCCCTGAACGTTACAATTCACTATCAGCTTTTTGTCCCATTCGATAATCTAGACTCACAGCAGAACGGCCATAAGGTGCCCGAGGCAGCAATAGACCCATGGAGTCAAGTCGGCTGGAGGACGTTGTATTGAATCGGGACGCAATTTGAGTGATCCATCGTCATTAGGTGGCCCTGAACGTTACAATTCACTATCAGTTTTTCGTCCGATTCGAAAATCTTTGACTCACAGCGGAACGGCCATAAGGTGCCCGAGGCAGCAATAGACGCATGGAGACAAGTCTGCTGGAGGACGATGTATTGAATCGGGACGCAATTTGAGTGTTCCATCGTCATTAGGAGGCTCTGAACGTTACAATTCACTATCAGTTTTTCGTCCGATTCGAAAATCTTTGAGTCACCAGGCCTGCCATAAGGTGCCCGAGGCAGCAATAGACCCATGGAGACAAGTCTGCTGGAGGACGATGTATTGAATCGGGACGCAATTTGAGTGATCCATCGTCATTAGGTGGCCCTGAACGTTACAATTCACTATCAGTTTTTCATCCCATTCTATAATCTAGACTCACAGCAGAACGGTCATAAGGTGCCCGAGGCAGCAATAGTCCCATGGAGTCAAGTCTGCTGGAGGACGATGTATTGAATCGGGACGCAATTTGAGTGATCCATCGTCATTAGGAGGCCCTGAACGTTACAATTCACTATCAGTTTTTTGTCCCATTCGATAATCTAGACTCACAGCAGAACGGCCATAAGGTACCCGAGGCAGCAATAGACCCATGGAGTCAAGTCGGCTGGAGGACGTTGTATTGAATCGGGACGCAATTTGAGTGATCCATCGTCATTAGGTGGCCCTGAACGTTACAATTCACTATCAGTTTTTCGTCCGATTCGAAAATCTTTGACTCACAGCAGAACGGCCATAAGGTGCCCGAGGCAGCAATAGACGCATGGAGACAAGTCTGCTGGAGGACGATGTATTGAATCGGGACGCAATTTGAGTGTTCCATCGTCATTAGGAGGCTCTGAACGTTACAATTCACTATCAGTTTTTCGTCCGATTCGAAAATCTTTGAGTCACCAGGCCTGCCATAAGGTGCCCGAGGCAGCAATAGACCCATGGAGACAAGTCTGCTGGAGGACGATGTATTGAATCGGGACGCAATTTGAGTGATCCATCGTCATTAGGTGGCCCTGAACGTTACAATTCACTATCAGTTTTTCATCCCATTCTATAATCTAGACTCACAGCAGAACGGTCATAAGGTGCCCGAGGCAGCAATAGTCCCATGGAGTCAAGTCGGCTGGGGACGATGTATTGAATCGGGACGCAATTTGAGTGATCCACCGTCATTAGGTGGCCCTGAACGTTACAATTCACTATCAGTTTTTCGTCCCATTCGATAATCTAGATTCACAGCAGAACGGCCATCAGGTGCCCGAGGCAGCAATAGACCCATGGAGTCAACTCGGCTGGAGGACGATGTATTGAATCGGGACGCAATTTGCGTGGTCCATCGTCATTAGGTGGCCCTGAATGTTACAAATCACTATCAGTTTTACGTCCGATTCGAAAATCTTTGACTCACAGCAGAACGGCCATAAGGTGCCCGAGGCAGCAATCGACCCATGGAGACAAGTCTGCTGGAGGACGATGTATTGAATCAGGACGCAATTTGAGTGATCCATCGTCATTAGGTGGCCCTGAACGTTGCAATTCACTATCAGTTTTTCGTCCCATTCGATAATCTAGACTCACAGCAGAACGGCCATAAGGTGCCCGAGGCAGCAATAGACCCATGGAGACAAGTCGGCTGGGGACGATGTATTGAATCGGGACGCAATTTGAGTGATCCATCGTCATTAGGTGGCCCTGAACGTTACAATTCACTATCAGTTTTTCGTCCCATTCGATAATCTAGATTCACAGCAGAACGGCCATAAGGTGCCCGAGGCAGCAATAGACCCATGGAGTCAAGTCTGCTGGAGGACGATGTATTGAATCGGGACGCAATTTGAGTGATCCATCGTCATTAGGAGGCCCCGAACGTTACGATTCACTATCAGTTTTTTGTCCCATTCGAGAATCTAGACTCACAGCAGAACGGCCATAAGGTGCCCGAGGCAGCAATAGACCCATGGAGACAAGTCGGCTGGGGACGATGTATTGAATCGGGACGCAATTTGAGTGATCCATCGTCATTAGGTGGCCCTGAATGTTACAATTCACTATCAGTTTTTCGTCCGATTCGAAAATCTTTGACTCACAGCAGAACGGCCTAGGTGCCCGAGGCAGCAATAGACCCATTGAGACATGTCGGCTGGAGGACGATGTATTGAATCGGGACGCAATTTGAGTGATCCATCGTCATTACGTGGCCCTGAAAGTTACAATTCACTATCAGTTTTTCGTCCGATTCGAAAATCTTTGACTCACAGCAGAACGGCCATAAGGTGCCCGAGGCAGCAATAGACCCATGGAGTCAACTCGGCTGGAGGACGATGTATTGAATCGGGACGCAATTTGCGTGGTCCATCGTCATTAGGTGGCCCTGAATGTTACAATTCACTATCAGTTTTTCCTCCGATTCGAAAATCTTTGACTCACAGCAGAACGGCCATTAGGTGCCCGAGGCAGCAATCGACCCATGGAGACAAGTCTGCTGGAGGACGATGTATTGAATCGGGACGCAATTTGAGTGATCCATCGTCATTAGGAGGCCCTGAACGTTACAATTCACTATCAGTTTTTCGTCCCATTCGATAATCTAGACTCACAGCAGAACGGCCATAAGGTGCCCGAGGCAGCAATAGACCCATGGAGTCAAGTCGGCTGGAGGACGATGTATTGAATCGGGACTCAATTTGAGTGATTCATCGTCATTAGGAGGCCCTGAACGTTACAATTCACTATCAGTTTTTCGTCCCATTCGATAATCTAGACTCACAGCGGAACGGCCATCGGTGCCCGAGGCAGCAATAGACCCATGGAGTCAAGTCGGCTGGAGGACGATGTATTGAATCGGGACGCAATTTGAGAGATCCATCGTCATTAGGTGGCATTGAACGTTACAATTCACTATCAGTTTTTCGTCCGATTCGAAAATCTTTGACTCACAGCAGAACGGCCATAAGGTGCCCGAGGCAGCAATAGACGCATGGAGACAAGTCTGCTGGAGGACGATGTATTGAATCGGGACGCAATTTGAGTGTTCCATCGTCATTAGGAGGCCCTGAACGTTACAATTCACTATCAGTTTTTCGTCCGATTCGAAAATCTTTGAGTCACAGCAGGCCTGCCATAAGGTGCCCGAGGCAGCAATAGACCCATGGAGACAAGTCTGCTGGAGGACGATGTATTGAATCGGGACGCAATTTGAGTGATCCATCGTCATTAGGTGGCCCTGAACGTTACAATTCGCTATCAGTTTTTCATCCCATTCTATAATCTAGACTCACAGCAGAACGGCCATAAGGTGCCCGAGGCAGCAATAGTCCCATGGAGTCCAGTCGGCTAGTGGACGATGTACTGAACCGGGACTCAATTTGTGTGGTCCATCGTCATTAGGTGGCCCTGAATGTTACAAATCACTATCAGTTTTTCGTCCGATTCGAAAATCTTTGACTCACAGCAGAACAGCCATAAGGTGCCCGAGGCAGCAATCGACCCATGGAGACAAGTCTGCTGGAGGACGATGTATTGAATCAGGACGCAATTTGAGTGATCCATCGTCATTAGGAGGCCCTGAACGTTGCAATTCACTATCAGTTTTTCGTCCCATTCGATAATCTAGACTCACAGCAGAACGGCCATAAGGTGCCCGAGGCAGCAATAGACCCATGGAGACAAGTCGGCTGGGGACGATGTATTGAATCGGGACGCAATTTGAGTGATCCATCGTCATTAGGTGGCCCTGAACGTTACAATTCACTATCAGTTTTTCGTCCCATTCGATAATCTAGATTCACAGCAGAACGGCCATAAGGTGCCCGAGGCAGCAATAGACCCATGGAGTCAAGTCTGCTGGAGGACGATGTATTGAATCGGGACGCAATTTGAGTGATCCATCGTCATTAGGTGGCCCTGAAAGTTACAATTCACTATCAGTTTTTCGTCCGATTCGAAAATCTTTGACTCACAGCAGAACGGCCATAAGCTGCCCGAGGCAGCAATAGACCCATGGAGTCAACTCGGCTGGAGGACGATGTATTGAATCGGGACGCAATTTGAGTGATCCATCGTCATTAGGAGGCCCTGAACGTTACAATTCACTATCAGCTTTTTGTCCCATTCGATAATCTAGACTCACAGCAGAACGGCCATAAGGTGCCCGAGGCAGCAATAGACCCATGGAGTCAAGTCGGCTGGAGGACGTTGTATTGAATCGGGACGCAATTTGAGTGATCCATCGTCATTAGGTGGCCCTGAACGTTACAATTCACTATCAGTTTTTCGTCCGATTCGAAAATCTTTGACTCACAGCAGAACGGCCATAAGGTGCCCGAGGCAGCAATAGACGCATGGAGACAAGTCTGCTGGAGGACGATGTATTGAATCGGGACGCAATTTGAGTGTTCCATCGTCATTAGGAGGCTCTGAACGTTACAATTCACTATCAGTTTTTCGTCCGATTCGAAAATCTTTGAGTCACCAGGCCTGCCATAAGGTGCCCGAGGCAGCAATAGACCCATGGAGACAAGTCTGCTGGAGGACGATGTATTGAATCGGGACGCAATTTGAGTGATCCATCGTCATTAGGTGGCCCTGAACGTTACAATTCACTATCAGTTTTTCATCCCATTCTATAATCTAGACTCACAGCAGAACGGTCATAAGGTGCCCGAGGCAGCAATAGTCCCATGGAGTCAAGTCTGCTGGAGGACGATGTATTGAATCGGGACGCAATTTGAGTGATCCATCGTCATTAGGAGGCCCTGAACGTTACAATTCACTATCAGTTTTTTGTCCCATTCGATAATCTAGACTCACAGCAGAACGGCCATAAGGTACCCGAGGCAGCAATAGACCCATGGAGTCAAGTCGGCTGGAGGACGTTGTATTGAATCGGGACGCAATTTGAGTGATCCATCGTCATTAGGTGGCCCTGAACGTTACAATTCACTATCAGTTTTTCGTCCGATTCGAAAATCTTTGACTCACAGCAGAACGGCCATAAGGTGCCCGAGGCAGCAATAGACGCATGGAGACAAGTCTGCTGGAGGACGATGTATTGAATCGGGACGCAATTTGAGTGTTCCATCGTCATTAGGAGGCTCTGAACGTTACAATTCACTATCAGTTTTTCGTCCGATTCGAAAATCTTTGAGTCACCAGGCCTGCCATAAGGTGCCCGAGGCAGCAATAGACCCATGGAGACAAGTCTGCTGGAGGACGATGTATTGAATCGGGACGCAATTTGAGTGATCCATCGTCATTAGGTGGCCCTGAACATTACAATTCACTATCAGTTTTTCATCCCATTCTATAATCTAGACTCACAGCAGAACGGTCATAAGGTGCCCGAGGCAGCAATAGTCCCATGGAGTCAAGTCGGCTGGGGACGATGTATTGAATCGGGACGCAATTTGAGTGATCCACCGTCATTAGGTGGCCCTGAACGTTACAATTCACTATCAGTTTTTCGTCCCATTCGATAATCTAGATTCACAGCAGAACGGCCATCAGGTGCCCGAGGCAGCAATAGACCCATGGAGTCAACTCGGCTGGAGGACGATGTATTGAATCGGGACGCAATTTGCGTGGTCCATCGTCATTAGGTGGCCCTGAATGTTACAAATCACTATCAGTTTTACGTCCGATTCGAAAATCTTTGACTCACAGCAGAACGGCCATAAGGTGCCCGAGGCAGCAATCGACCCATGGAGACAAGTCTGCTGGAGGACGATGTATTGAATCAGGACGCAATTTGAGTGATCCATCGTCATTAGGTGGCCCTGAACGTTGCAATTCACTATCAGTTTTTCGTCCCATTCGATAATCTAGACTCACAGCAGAACGGCCATAAGGTGCCCGAGGCAGCAATAGACCCATGGAGACAAGTCGGCTGGGGACGATGTATTGAATCGGGACGCAATTTGAGTGATCCATCGTCATTAGGTGGCCCTGAACGTTACAATTCACTATCAGTTTTTCGTCCCATTCGATAATCTAGATTCACAGCAGAACGGCCATAAGGTGCCCGAGGCAGCAATAGACCCATGGAGTCAAGTCTGCTGGAGGACGATGTATTGAATCGGGACGCAATTTGAGTGATCCATCGTCATTAGGAGGCCCCGAACGTTACGATTCACTATCAGTTTTTTGTCCCATTCGAGAATCTAGACTCACAGCAGAACGGCCATAAGGTGCCCGAGGCAGCAATAGACCCATGGAGTCAAGTCGGCTGGAGGACGATGTATTGAATCGGGACGCAATTTGAGAGATCCATCGTCATTAGGTGGCCCTGAACGTTACAATTCACTATCAGTTTTTCGTCCCATTCGATAATCTAGACTCACAGCAGAACGGCCATAAGGTGCCCGAGGCAGCAATAGACCCATGGAGACAAGTCTGCTGGAGGACGATGTATTGAATCGGGACGCAATTTGAGTGATCCATCGTCATTAGGAGGCCCTGAACGTTACAATTCACTATCAGTTTTTCGTCCGATTCGAAAATCTTTGACTCGCAGCAGAACGGCCATAAGGTGCCCGAGGCAGCAATCGACCCATGGAGTCAACTCGGCTGGTGGACGATGTATTGAATCGGGACGCAATTTGCGTGGTCCATCGTCATTAGGTGGCCCTGAATGTTACAATTCACAATCAGTTTTTCGTCCGATTCGAAAATCTTTGACTCACAGCAGAACGGCCGTTAGGTGCCCGGGGCAGCAATCGACCCATGGAGACAAGTCTGCTGGAGGACGATGTATTGAATCGGGACGCAATTTGAGTGATCCATCGTCATTAGGAGGCCCTGAACGTTACAATTCACTATCAGTTTTTCGTCCCATTCGATAATCTAGACTCACAGCAGAACGGCCATAAGGTGCCCGAGGCAGCAATAGACCCATGGATTCAAGTCGGCTGGAGGACGATGTATTGAATCGGGACGCAATTTGAGTGATCCATCGTCATTAGGAGGCCCTGAAGGTTACAATTCACTATCAGTTTTTCGTCCCATTCGATAATCTAGACTCACAGCGGAACGACCATCTGGTGCCCGAGGCAGCAATAGACCCATGGAGTCAAGTCGGCTGGAGGACGATGTATTGAATCGGGACGCAATTTGAGAGATCCATCGTCATTAGGTGGCCCTGAACGTTACAATTCACTATCAGTTTTTCGTCCCATTCGATAATCTAGACTCACAGCAGAACGGCCATAAGGTGCCCGAGGCAGCAATAGACCCATGGAGACAAGTCTGCTGGAGGACGATGTATTGAATCGGGACGCAATTTGAGAGATCCATCGTCATTAGGTGGCCCTGAACGTTACAATTCACTATCAGTTTTTCGTCCCATTCGATAATCTAGACTCACAGCAGAACGGCCATAAGGTGCCCGAGGCAGCAATAGACCCATGGAGACATGTCTGCTGGAGGACGATGTATTGAATCGGGACGCAATTTGAGTGATCCATCGTCATTAGGAGGCCCTGAACGTTACAATTCACTATCAGTTTTTCGTCCGATTCGAAAATCTTTGACTCACAGCAGAACGGCCATAAGGTGCCCGAGGCAGCAATCGACCCATGGAGACAAGTCTGCTGGAGGACGATGTATTGAATCGGGACGCAATTTGAGTGATCCATCGTCATTAGGTGGCCCTGAACGTTGCAATTCACTATCAGTTTTTCATCCCATTCTATAATCTAGACTCACAGCAGAACGGTCATAAGGTGCCCGAGGCAGCAATAGTCCCATGGAGTCAAGTCGGCTGGGGACGATGTATTGAATCGGGACGCAATTTGAGTGATCCACCGTCATTAGGTGGCCCTGAACGTTACAATTCACTATCAGTTTTTCGTCCCATTCGATAATCTAGATTCACAGCAGAACGGCCATCAGGTGCCCGAGGCAGCAATAGACCCATGGAGTCAACTCGGCTGGAGGACGATGTATTGAATCGGGACGCAATTTGCGTGGTCCATCGTCATTAGGTGGCCCTGAATGTTACAAATCACTATCAGTTTTTCGTCCGATTCGAAAATCTTTGACTCACAGCAGAACGGCCATAAGGTGCCCGAGGTAGCAATCGACCCATGGAGACAAGTCTGCTGGAGGACGATGTATTGAATCAGGACGCAATTTGAGTGATCCATCGTCATTAGGTGGCCCTGAACGTTGCAATTCACTATCAGTTTTTCGTCCCATTCGATAATCTAGACTCACAGCAGAACGGCCATAAGGTGCCCGAGGCAGCAATAGACCCATGGAGACAAGTCGGCTGGGGACGATGTATTGAATCGGGACGCAATTTGAGTGATCCATCGTCATTAGGTGGCCCTGAACGTTACAATTCACTATCAGTTTTTCGTCCCATTCGATAATCTAGATTCACAGCAGAACGGCCATAAGGTGCCCGAGGCAGCAATAGACCCATGGAGTCAAGTCTGCTGGAGGACGATGTATTGAATCGGGACGCAATTTGAGTGATCCATCGTCATTAGGAGGCCCCGAACGTTACAATTCACTATCAGTTTTTTGTCCCATTCGAGAATCTAGACGGCCATAAGGTGCCCGAGGCAGCAATAGACCCATGGAGTCAAGTCGGCTGGAGGACGATGTATTGAATCGGTACGCAATTTGAGAGATCCATCGTCATTAGGTGGCCTTGAACGTTACAATTCACTATCAGTTTTTCGTCCCATTCGATAATCTAGACTCACAGCAGAACGGCCATAAGGTGCCCGAGGCAGCAATAGACCCATGGAGACAAGTCTGCTGGAGGACGATGTATTGAATCGGGACGCAATTTGAGTGATCCATCGTCATTAGGAGGCCCTGAACGTTACAATTCACTATCAGTTTTTCGTCCCATTCGATAATCTAGACTCACAGCAGAACGGCCATAAGGTGCCCGAGGCAGCAATAGACCCATGGATTCAAGTCGGCTGGAGGACGATGTATTGAATCGGGACGCAATTTGAGTGATCCATCGTCATTAGGAGGCCCTGAAGGTTACAATTCACTATCAGTTTTTCGTCCCATTCGATAATCTAGACTCACAGCGGAACGACCATCTGGTGCCCGAGGCAGCAATAGACCCATGGAGTCAAGTCGGCTGGAGGACGATGTATTGAATCGGGACGCAATTTGAGAGATCCATCGTCATTAGGTGGCCCTGAACGTTACAATTCACTATCAGTTTTTCGTCCCATTCGATAATCTAGACTCACAGCAGAACGGCCATAAGGTGCCCGAGGCAGCAATAGACCCATGGAGACAAGTCTGCTGGAGGACGATGTATTGAATCGGGACGCAATTTGAGAGATCCATCGTCATTAGGTGGCCCTGAACGTTACAATTCACTATCAGTTTTTCGTCCCATTCGATAATCTAGACTCACAGCAGAACGGCCATAAGGTGCCCGAGGCAGCAATAGACCCATGGAGACAAGTCTGCTGGAGGACGATGTATTGAATCGGGACGCAATTTGAGTGATCCATCGTCATTAGGAGGCCCTGAACGTTACAATTCACTATCAGTTTTTCGTCCGATTCGAAAATCTTTGACTCACAGCAGAACGGCCATAAGGTGCCCGAGGCAGCAATCGACCCATGGAGACAAGTCTGCTGGAGGACGATGTATTGAATCGGGACGCAATTTGAGTGATCCATCGTCATTAGGTGGCCCTGAACGTTGCAATTCACTATCAGTTTTTCATCCCATTCTATAATCTAGACTCACAGCAGAACGGTCATAAGGTGCCCGAGGCAGCAATAGTCCCATGGAGTCAAGTCGGCTGGGGACGATGTATTGAATCGGGACGCAATTTGAGTGATCCACCGTCATTAGGTGGCCCTGAACGTTACAATTCACTATCAGTTTTTCGTCCCATTCGATAATCTAGATTCACAGCAGAACGGCCATCAGGTGCCCGAGGCAGCAATAGACCCATGGAGTCAACTCGGCTGGAGGACGATGTATTGAATCGGGACGCAATTTGCGTGGTCCATCGTCATTAGGTGGCCCTGAATGTTACAAATCACTATCAGTTTTTCGTCCGATTCGAAAATCTTTGACTCACAGCAGAACGGCCATAAGGTGCCCGAGGCAGCAATCGACCCATGGAGACAAGTCTGCTGGAGGACGATGTATTGAATCAGGACGCAATTTGAGTGATCCATCGTCATTAGGTGGCCCTGAACGTTGCAATTCACTATCAGTTTTTCGTCCCATTCGATAATCTAGACTCACAGCAGAACGGCCATAAGGTGCCCGAGGCAGCAATAGACCCATGGAGACAAGTCGGCTGGGGACGATGTATTGAATCGGGACGCAATTTGAGTGATCCATCGTCATTAGGTGGCCCTGAACGTTACAATTCACTATCAGTTTTTCGTCCCATTCGATAATCTAGACTCACAGCAGAACGGCCATAAGGTGCCCGAGGCAGCAATAGACCCATGGAGACAAGTCTGCTGGAGGACGATGTATTGAATCGGGACGCAATTTGAGTGATCCATCGTCATTAGGAGGCCCTGAACGTTACAATTCACTATCAGTTTTTCGTCCGATTCGAAAATCTTTGACTCACAGCAGAACGGCCATAAGGTGCCCGAGGCAGCAATCGACCCATGGAGTCAACTCGGCTGGTGGACGATGTATTGAATCGGGACGCAATTTGCGTGGTCCATCGTCATTAGGTGGCCCTGAATGTTACAATTCACAATCAGTTTTTCGTCCGATTCGAAAATCTTTGACTCACAGCAGAACGGCCATAAGGTGCCCGAGGCAGCAATAGACCCATGGATTCAAGTCGGCTGGAGGACGATGTATTGAATCGGGACGCAATTTGAGTGATCCATCGTCATTAGGAGGCCCTGAACGTTACAATTCACTATCAGTTTTTTGTCCCATTCGATAATCTAGACTCACAGCAGAACGGCCATAAGGTGCCCGAGGCAGCAATAGACCCATGGAGACAAGTCTGCTGGAGGACGAT
Source organism: Schistocerca cancellata (assembly GCF_023864275.1). NCBI lineage: Eukaryota > Metazoa > Arthropoda > Insecta > Orthoptera > Acrididae > Schistocerca > Schistocerca cancellata. Next base: position 2,323,603 of record NW_026047092.1, on the reverse strand, counting down.
GTATTGAATCGGGACGCAATTTGAGTGATCCATCGTCATTAGGTGGCCCTGAACGTTACAATTCACTATCAGTTTTTCATCCCATTCTATAATCTAGACTCACAGCAGAACGGCCATAAGGTGCCCGAGGCAGCAATAGACCCATGGAGACAAGTCTGCTGGAGGACGATGTACTGAATCGGGACTCAATTTGTGTGGTCCATCGACATTAGGTGGCCCTGAATGTTACAAATCACTATCAGTTTTTCGTCCGATTCGAAAATCTTTGACTCACAGCAGAACGGCCATAAGGTGCCCGAGGCAGCAATCGACCCATGGAGACAAGTCTGCTGGAGGACGATGTATTGAATTAGGTGGCCCTGAACGTTACAATTCACTATCAATTTTTCGTCCCATTGGATAATCTAGATTCACAGCAGAACGGCCATAAGGTGCTCGAGGCAGCAATAGACCCATTTAGTCAAGTCTGCTGGAGGACGATGTATTGGATCGGGACGCAATTTGAGTGATCCATCGTCATTAGGAGGCCCCGAACGTTACAATTCACTATCAGTTTTTTGTCCCATTCGATAATCTAGACTCACAGCAGAACGGCCATAAGGTGCCCGAGGCAGCAATAGACCCATGGAGTCAAGTCGGCTGGAGGACGATGTATTGAATCGGGACGCAATTTGAGTGATCCATCGTCATTAGGTGGCCCTGAACGTTACAATTCACTATCAGTTTTTCGTCCGATTCGAAAATCTTTGACTCACAGCAGAACGGCCATAAGGTGCCCGAGGCAGCAATAGACCCATGGAGTCAAGTCGGCTAGTGGACGATGTATTGAATCGGGACGCAATTTGTGTGGTCCATCGTCATTAGGTGGCCCTGAATGTTACAAATCACTATCAGGTTTTTCGTCCGATTCGAAAATCTTTGACTCACAGCAGAACGACCATAAGGTGCCCGAGGCAGCAATCGACCCATGGAGACAAGTCTGCTGGAGGACGATGTATTGAATCGGGACGCAATTTGAGTGATCCATCGGCATTAGGTGGCCCTGAAAGTTACAATTCACTATCAGTTTTTCGTCCCATTCGATAATCTAGACTCACAGCAGAACGGCCATAAGGTGCCCGAGGCAGCAATAGACCCATGGAGACAAGTCGGCTGGAGAACGATGTATTGAATCGGGACGCAATTTGAGTGATCCATCGTCATTAGGTGGCCCTGAACGTTACAATTCACTACCAGTTTTTCGTCCCATTCGATAATCTAGATTCACAGCAGAACGGCCATAAGGTGCCCGAGGCAGCAATAGACCCATGGAGTCAACTTGGCTGGAGGACGATGTATCGAATCGGAACGCAATTTGCGTGTTCCATCGTCATTAGGTGGCCCTGAATGTTACAATTCACTATCAGTTTTTCGTCCGATTCGAAAATCTTTGACTCACAGCAGAACGGCCATAAGGTGCCCGAGGCAGCAATCGACCCATGGAGACAAGTCTGCTGGAGGACGATGTATTGAATCAGGACGCAATTTGAGTGATCCATCGTCATTAGGTGGCCCTGAACGTTGCAATTCACTATCAGTTTTTCGTCCCATTCGATAATCTAGACTCACAGCAGAACGGCCATAAGGTGCCCGAGGCAGCAATAGACCCATGGAGACAAGTCGGCTGGGGACGATGTATTGAATCGGGACGCAATTTGAGTGATCCATCGTCATTAGGTGGCCCTGAACGTTACAATTCACTATCAGTTTTTCGTCCCATTCGATAATCTAGATTCACAGCAGAACGGCCATAAGGTGCCCGAGGCAGCAATAGACCCATGGAGTCAAGTCTGCTGGAGGACGATGTATTGAATCGGGACGCAATTTGAGTGATCCATCGTCATTAGGAGGCCCCGAACGTTACAATTCACTATCAGTTTTTTGTCCCATTCGAGAATCTAGACTCACAGCAGAACGGCCATAAGGTGCCCGAGGCAGCAATAGACCCATGGAGTCAAGTCGGCTGGAGGACGATGTATTGAATCGGTACGCAATTTGAGAGATCCATCGTCATTAGGTGGCCCTGAACGTTACAATTCACTATCAGTTTTTCGTCCCATTCGATAATCTAGACTCACAGCAGAACGGCCATAAGGTGCCCGAGGCAGCAATAGACCCATGGAGACAAGTCTGCTGGAGGACGATGTATTGAATCGGGACGCAATTTGAGTGATCCATCGTCATTAGGAGGCCCTGAACGTTACAATTCACTATCAGTTTTTCGTCCGATTCGAAAATCTTTGACTCACAGCAGAACGGCCATAAGGTGCCCGAGGCAGCAATCGACCCATGGAGTCAACTCGGCTGGTGGACGATGTATTGAATCGGGACGCAATTTGCGTGGTCCATCGTCATTAGGTGGCCCTGAATGTTACAATTCACAATCAGTTTTTCGTCCGATTCGAAAATCTTTGACTCACAGCAGAACGGCCATATGGTGCCCGAGGCAGCAATAGACCCATGGATTCAAGTCGGCTGGAGGACGATGTATTGAATCGGGACGCAATTTGAGTGATCCATCGTCATTAGGAGGCCCTGAACGTTACAATTCACTATCAGTTTTTTGTCCCATTCGATAATCTAGACTCACAGCAGAACGGCCATAAGGTGCCCGAGGCAGCAATAGACCCATGGAGACAAGTCTGCTGGAGGACGATGTATTGAATCGGGACGCAATTTGAGTGATCCATCGTCATTAGGTGGCCCTGAACGTTACAATTCACTATCAGTTTTTCATCCCATTCTATAATCTAGACTCACAGCAGAACGGCCATAAGGTGCCCGAGGCAGCAATAGACCCATGGAGACAAGTCTGCTGGAGGACGATGTACTGAATCGGGACTCAATTTGTGTGGTCCATCGTCATTAGGTGGCCCTGAATGTTACAAATCACTATCAGTTTTTCGTCCGATTCGAAAATCTTTGACTCACAGCAGAACGGCCATAAGGTGCCCGAGGCAGCAATCGACCCATGGAGACAAGTCTGCTGGAGGACGATGTATTGAATTAGGTGGCCCTGAACGTTACAATTCACTATCAATTTTTCGTCCCATTGGATAATCTAGATTCACAGCAGAACGGCCATAAGGTGCTCGAGGCAGCAATAGACCCATTTAGTCAAGTCTGCTGGAGGACGATGTATTGGATCGGGACGCAATTTGAGTGATCCATCGTCATTAGGAGGCCCCGAACGTTACAATTCACTATCAGTTTTTTGTCCCATTCGATAATCTAGACTCACAGCAGAACGGCCATAAGGTGCCCGAGGCAGCAATAGACCCATGGAGTCAAGTCGGCTGGAGGACGATGTGTTGAATCGGGACGCAATTTGAGTGATCCATCGTCATTAGGTGGCCCTGAACGTTACAATTCACTATCAGTTTTTCGTCCGATTCGAAAATCTTTGACTCACAGCAGAACGGCCATAAGGTGCCCGAGGCAGCAATAGACCCATGGAGTCAAGTCGGCTAGTGGACGATGTATTGAATCGGGACGCAATTTGTGTGGTCCATCGTCATTAGGTGGCCCTGAATGTTACAAATCACTATCAGGTTTTTCGTCCGATTCGAAAATCTTTGACTCACAGCAGAACGACCATAAGGTGCCCGAGGCAGCAATCGACCCATGGAGACAAGTCTGCTGGAGGACGATGTATTGAATCGGGACGCAATTTGAGTGATCCATCGGCATTAGGTGGCCCTGAAAGTTACAATTCACTATCAGTTTTTCGTCCCATTCGATAATCTAGACTCACAGCAGAACGGCCATAAGGTGCCCGAGGCAGCAATAGACCCATGGAGACAAGTCGGCTGGAGAACGATGTATTGAATCGGGACGCAATTTGAGTGATCCATCGTCATTAGGTGGCCCTGAACGTTACAATTCACTACCAGTTTTTCGTCCCATTCGATAATCTAGATTCACAGCAGAACGGCCATAAGGTGCCCGAGGCAGCAATAGACCCATGGAGTCAACTTGGCTGGAGGACGATGTATCGAATCGGAACGCAATTTGCGTGTTCCATCGTCATTAGGTGGCCCTGAATGTTACAATTCACTATCAGTTTTTCGTCCGATTCGAAAGTCTTTGACTCACAGCAGAACGGCCTTAAGGTGCCCGAGGCAGTAATAGACCAATGGAGACAAATCCGCTGGAGGACGAAGTATTGAATCGGGACGCAATTTGAGTGATCCATCGTCATTAGGTGGCCCTGAATGTTACAATTCACTATCAGTTTTTCGTCCGATTCAAAAGTCCTTGACTCACAGCAGAACGGCCATAAGGTGCCCGAGGCAGTAATAGACCAATGGAGACAAGTCCCCTGGAGGACGAAGTATTGAATCGGGACGCAATTTGAGTGTTCCATCGTCATTAGAGGACCTGAACGTTCCAATTTACTATCAGTTTTTCGTCCCATTCGATAATCTAGATTCACAGCAGAACGGCCATAAGGTGCCCGAGGAAGCAATAGACCCATGGAGTCAAATCGGCTGGAGGACGATGTATTGAATCGGGACGCAATTTGCGTGGTCCATCGTCATTAGGTGGTCCTGAATGTTACAATTCACTATCAGTTTTTTGTCCCATTCGATAATCTAGACTCACAGCAGAACGGCCATAAGGTGCCCGAGGCAGCAATTCGACCCATGGAGTCAAGTCGGCTGGAGGACGATGTATTGAATCGGGACGCAATTTGAGTGATCCATCGTCATTAGGAGGCCCTGAACGTTACAATTCACTATCAGTTTTTTGTCCCATTCGATAATCTAGACTCACAGCAGAACGGCCATAAGGTGCCCGAGGCAGCAATAGACCCATGGAGACAAGTCTGCTGGAGGACGATGTATTGAATCGGGACGCAATTTGAGTGATCCATCGTCATTAGGTGGCCCTGAACGTTACAATTCACTATCAGTTTTTCATCCCATTCTATAATCTAGACTCACAGCAGAACGGCCATAAGGTGCCCGAGGCAGCAATAGTCCCATGGAGTCAAGTCGGCTAGTGGACGATGTACTGAATCGGGACTCAATTTGTGTGGTCCATCGTCATTAGGTGGCCCTGAATGTTACAAATCACTATCAGTTTTTCGTCCGATTCGAAAATCTTTGACTCACAGCAGAACGGCCATAAGGTGCCCGAGGCAGCAATCGACCCATGGAGACAAGTCTGAGGAGGACGATGTATTGAATTAGGTGGCCCTGAACGTTACAATTCACTATCAGTTTTTCGTCCCATTGGATAATCTAGATTCACAGCAGAACGGCCATAAGGTGCTCGAGGCAGCAATAGACCCATTTAGTCAAGTCTGCTGGAGGACGATGTATTGGATCGGGACGCAATTTGAGTGATCCATCGTCATTAGGAGGCCCCGAACGTTACAATTCACTATCAGTTTTTTGTCCCATTCGATAATCTAGACTCACAGCAGAACGGCCATAAGGTGCCCGAGGCAGCAATAGACCCATGGAGTCAAGTCGGCTAGTGGACGATGTATTGAATCGGGACGCAATTTGTGTGGTCCATCGTCATTAGGTGGCCCTGAATGTTACAAATCACTATCAGGTTTTTCGTCCGATTCGAAAATCTTTGACTCACAGCAGAACGACCATAAGGTGCCCGAGGCAGCAATCGACCCATGGAGACAAGTCTGATGGAGGACGATGTATTGAATCGGGACGCAATTTGAGTGATCCATCGGAATTAGGTGGCCCTGAAAGTTACAATTCACTATCAGTTTTTCGTCCCATTCGATAATCTAGACTCACAGCAGAACGGCCATAAGGTGCCCGAGGCAGCAATAGACCCATGGAGACAAGTCGGCTGGAGAACGATGTATTGAATCGGGACGCAATTTGAGTGATCCATCGTCATTAGGTGGCCCTGAACGTTACAATTCACTACCAGTTTTTCGTCCCATTCGATAATCTAGATTCACAGCAGAACGGCCATAAGGTGCCCGAGGCAGCAATAGACCCATGGAGTCAACTTGGCTGGAGGACGATGTATCGAATCGGAACGCAATTTGCGTGTTCCATCGTCATTAGGTGGCCCTGAATGTTACAATTCACTATCAGTTTTTCGTCCGATTCGAAAGTCTTTGACTCACAGCAGAAAGGCCTTAAGGTGCCCGAGGCAGTAATAGACCAATGGAGACAAATCCGCTGGAGGACGAAGTATTGAATCGGGACGCAATTTGAGTGATCCATCGTCATTAGGTGGCCCTGAATGTTACAATTCACTATCAGTTTTTCGTCCGATTCAAAAGTCCTTGACTCACAGCAGAACGGCCATAAGGTGCCCGAGGCAGTAATAGACCAATGGAGACAAGTCCCCTGGAGGACGAAGTATTGAATCGGGACGCAATTTGAGTGTTCCATCGTCATTAGAGGACCTGAACGTTCCAATTTACTATCAGTTTTTCGTCCCATTCGATAATCTAGATTCACAGCAGAACGGCCATAAGGTGCCCGAGGAAGCAATAGACCCATGGAGTCAAATCGGCTGGAGGACGATGTATTGAATCGGGACGCAATTTGCGTGGTCCATCGTCATTAGGTGGTCCTGAATGTTACAATTCACTATCAGTTTTTTGTCCCATTCGATAATCTAGACTCACAGCAGAACGGCCATAAGGTGCCCGAGGCAGCAATTCGACCCATGGAGTCAAGTCGGCTGGAGGACGATGTATTGAATCGGGACGCAATTTGAGTGATCCATCGTCATTAGGTGGCCCTGAACGTTACAATTCACTATCAGTTTTTCGTCCGATTCGAAAATCTTTGACTCACAGCAGAACGGCCATAAGGTGCCCGAGACAGCAACAGACGCATGGAGACAAGTCTGCTGGAGGACGATGTATTGAATCGGGACGCAATTTGAGTGTTCCATCGTCATTAGGAGGCCCTGAACGTTACAATTCACTATCAGTTTTTCGTCCGATTCGAAAATCTTTGAGTCACAGCAGGCCTGCCATAAGGTGCCCGAGGCAGCAATAGACCCATGGAGACAAGTCTGCTGGAGGACGATGTATTGAATCGGGACGCAATTTGAGTGATCCATCGTCATTAGGTGGCCCTGAACGTTACAATTCACTATCAGTTTTTCATCCCATTCTATAATCTAGACTCACAGCAGAACGGCCATAAGGTGCTCGAGGCAGCAATAGTCCCATGGAGTCAAGTCGGCTAGTGGACGATGTACTGAATCGGGACTCAATTTGTGTGGTCCATCGTCATTAGGTGGCCCTGAATGTTACAAATCACTATCGGTTTTTCGTCCGATTCGAAAATCTTTGACTCACAGCAGCACGGCCATAAGGTGCCCGAGGCAGCAATCGACCCATGGAGATAAGTCTGCTGGAGGACGATGTATTGAATCAGGACGCAATTTGAGTGATCCATCGTCATTAGGTGGCCCTGAACGTTACAATTCACTATCAGTTTTTCGTCCCATTCGATAATCTAGACTCACAGCAGAACGGCCATAAGGTGCCCGAGGCAGCAATAGACCCATGGAGACAAGTCGGCTGGGGACGATGTATTGAATCGGGACGCAATTTGAGTGATCCATCGTCATTAGGTGGCCCTGAACGTTACAATTCACTATCAGTTTTTCGTCCCATTGGATAATCTAGATTCACAGCAGAACGGCCATAAGGTGCTCGAGGCAGCAATAGACCCATTTAGTCAAGTCTGCTGGAGGACGATGTATTGAATCGGGACGCAATTTGAGTGATCCATCGTCATTAGGAGGCCCCGAACGTTACAATTCACTATCACTTTTTTGTCCCATTCGATAATCTAGAATCACAGCAGAACGGCCATAAGGTGCCCGAGGCAGCAATAGACCCATGGAGTCAAGTCGGCTGGAGGACGATGTATTGAATCGGGACGCAATTTGAGTGATCCATCGTCATTAGGTGGCCCTGAACGTTACAATTCACTATCAGTTTTTCGTCCGATTCGAAAATCTTTGACTCACAGCAGAACGGCCATAAGGTGCCCGAGGCAGCAATAGACCCATGGAGTCAAGTCGGGTAGTGGACGATGTATTGAATCGGGACGCAATTTGTGTGGTCCATCGTCATTAGGTGGCCCTGAATGTTACAAATCACTATCAGGTTTTTCGTCCGATTCGAAAATCTTTGACTCACAGCAGAACGACCATAAGGTGCCCGAGGCAGCAATCGACCCATGGAGACAAGTCTGCTGGAGGACGATGTATTGAATCGGGACGCAATTTGAGTGATCCATCGGCATTAGGTGGCCCTGAAAGTTACAATTCACTATCAGTTTTTCGTCCCATTCGATAATCTAGACTCACAGCAGAACGGCCATAAGGTGCCCGAGGCAGCAATAGACCCATGGAGACAAGTCGGCTGGAGAACGATGTATCGAATCGGGACGCAATTTGCGTGTTCCATCGTCATTAGGTGGCCCTGAATGTTACAATTCACTATCAGTTTTTCGTCCGATTCGAAAGTCTTTGACTCACAGCAGAACGGCCATAAGGTGCCCGAGGCAGTAATAGACCAATGGAGACAAGTCCGCTGGAGGACGAAGTATTGAATCGGGACGCAATTTGAGTGATCCATCGTCATTAGGTGGCCCTGAATGTTACAATTCACTATCAGTTTTTCGTCCGATTCGAAAGTCCTTGACTCACAGCAGAACGGCCATAAGGTGCCCGAGGCAGTAATAGACCAATGGAGACAAGTCCGCTGGAGGACGAAGTATTGAATCGGGACGCAATTTGAGTGTTCCATCGTCATTAGAGGACCTGAACGTTCCAATTTACTATCAGTTTTTCGTCCCATTCGATAATCTAGATTCACAGCAGAACGGCCATAAGGTGCCCGAGGCAGCAATAGACCCATGGAGTCAACTCGGCTGGAGGACGATGTATTGAATCGGGACGCAATTTGCGTGGTCCATCGTCATTAGGTGGTCCTGAATGTTACAATTCACTATCAGTTTTTCGTCCGATTCGAAAATCTTTGACTCACAGCAGAACGGCCATTAGGTGCCCGAGGCAGCAATCGACCCATGGAGACAAGTCTGCTGGAGGACGATGTATTGAATCGGGACGCAATTTGAGTGATCCATCGTCATTAGGAGGCCCTGAACGTTACAATTCCCTATCAGTTTTTCGTCCCATTCGATAATCTAGATTCACAGCAGAACGGCCATAAGGTGCCCGAGGCAGCAATAGACCCATGGAGTCAACTCGGCTGGAGGACGATGTATTGAATCGGGACGCAATTTGAGTGATCCATCGTCATTAGGTGGCCCTGAAAGTTACAATTCACTATCAGTTTTTCGTCCGATTCGAAAATCTTTGACTCACAGCAGAACGGCCATAAGGTGCCCGAGACAGCAACAGACGCATGGAGTCAAGTCGGCTAGTGGACGATGTACTGAATCGGGACTCAATTTGTGTGGTCCATCGTCATTAGGTGGCCCTGAATGTTACAAATCACTATCAGTTTTTCGTCCGATTCGAAAATCTTTGACTCACAGCAGAACGGCCATAAGGTGCCCGAGGCAGCAATCGACCCATGGAGACAAGTCTGCTGGAGGACGATGTATTGAATCAGGACGCAATTTGAGTGATCCATCGTCATTAGGTGGCCCTGAGCGTTACAATTCACTATCAGTTTTTCGTCCCATTCGATAATCTAGACTCACAGCAGAACGGCCATAAGGTGCCCGAGGCAGCAATAGACCCATGGAGACAAGTCGGCTGGGGACGATGTATTGAATCGGGACGCAATTTGAGTGATCCATCGTCATTAGGTGGCCCTGAACGTTACAATTCACTATCAGTTTTTCGTCCCATTGGATAATCTAGATTCACAGCAGAACGGCCATAAGGTGCTCGAGGCAGCAATAGACCCATTTAGTCAAGTCTGCTGGAGGACGATTTATTGAATCGGGACGCAATTTGAGTGATCCATCGTCATTAGGAGGCCCCGAACGTTACAATTCTCTATCAGTTTTTTGTCCCATTCGATAATCTAGACTTACAGCAGAACGGCCATAAGGTGCCCGAGGCACCAATAGACCCATGGAGTCAAGTCGGCTGGAGGACGATGTATTGAATCGGGACGCAATTTGAGTGATCCATCGTCATTAGGTGGCCCTGAACGTTACAATTCACTATCAGTTTTTCGTCCGATTCGAAAATCTTTGACTCACAGCAGAACGGCCATAAGGTGCCCGAGGCAGCAATAGACCCATGGAGTCAAGTCGGCTAGTGGACGATGTATTGAATCGGGACGCAATTTGTGTGGTCCATCGTCATTAGGTGGCCCTGAATGTTACAAATCACTATCAGGTTTTTCGTCCGATTCGAAAATCTTTGACTCACAGCAGAACGACCATAAGGTGCCCGAGGCAGTAATCGACCCATGGAAACAAGTCTGCTGGAGGACGATGTATTGAATCGGGACGCAATTTGAGTGATCCATCGGCATTAGGTGGCACTGAAAGTTACAATTCACTATCAGTTTTTCGTCCCATTCGAAAGTCCTTGACTCACAGCAGAACGGCCATAAGGTGCCCGAGGCAGTAATAGACCAATGGAGACAAGTATGCTGGAGGACGATGTATTGAATCGGGACGCAATTTGAGTGATCCATCGTCATTAGGTGGCCCTGAACGTTACAATTCACTACCAGTTTTTCGTCCCATTGGATAATCTAGATTCACAGCAGAACGGCCATAAGGTGCTCGAGGCAGCAATAGACCCATTTAGTCAAGTCTGCTGGAGGACGATGTATTGAATCGGGACGCAATTTGAGTGATCCATCGTCATTAGGAGGCCCCGAACGTTACAATTCACTATCAGTTTTTTGTCCCATTCGATAATCTAGACTCACAGCAGAACGGCCATAAGGTGCCCGAGGCAGCAATAGACCCATGGAGTCAACTCGGCTGGAGGACGATGTATCGAATCGGGACGCAATTTGCGTGTTCCATCGTCATTAGGTGGCCCTGAATGTTACAATTCACTATCAGTTTTTCGTCCGATTCGAAAGTCTTTGACTCACAGCAGAACGGCCATAAGGTGCCCGAGGCAGTAATAGACCAATGGAGACAAGTCTGCTGGAGGACGATGTATTGAATCGGGACGCAATTTGAGTGATCCATCGTCATTAGGTGGCCCTGAACGTTACAATTCACTATCAGTTTTTCATCCCATTCTATAATCTAGACTCACAGCAGAACGGCCATAAGGTGCTCGAGGCAGCAATAGTCCCATGGAGTCAAGTCGGCTAGTGGACGATGTACTGAATCGGGACTCAATTTGTGTGGTCCATCGTCATTAGGTGGCCCTGAATGTTACAAATCACTATCGGTTTTTCGTCCGATTCGAAAATCTTTGACTCACAGCAGCACGGCCATAAGGTGCCCGAGGCAGCAATCGACCCATGGAGACAAGTCTGCTGGAGGACGATGTATTGAATCAGGACGCAATTTGAGTGATCCATCGTCATTAGGTGGCCCTGAACGTTACAATTCACTATCAGTTTTTCGTCCCATTCGATAATCTAGACTCACAGCAGAACGGCCATAAGGTGCCCGAGGCAGCAATAGACCCATGGAGACAAGTCGGCTGGGGACGATGTATTGAATCGGGACGCAATTTGAGTGATCCATCGTCATTAGGTGGCCCTGAACGTTACAATTCACTATCAGTTTTTCGTCCCATTGGATAATCTAGATTCACAGCAGAACGGCCATAAGGTGCTCGAGGCAGCAATAGACCCATTTAGTCAAGTCTGCTGGAGGACGATGTATTGAATCGGGACGCAATTTGAGTGATCCATCGTCATTAGGAGGCCCCGAACGTTACAATTCACTATCAGTTTTTTGTCCCATTCGATAATCTAGACTCACAGCAGAACGGCCATAAGGTGCCCGAGGCAGCAATAGACCCATGGAGTCAAGTCGGCTGGAGGACGATGTATTGAATCGGGACGCAATTTGAGTGGTCCATCGTCATTAGGTGGCCCTGAACGTTACAATTCACTATCAGTTTTTCGTCCGATTCGAAAATCTTTGACTCACAGCAGAACGGCCATAAGGTGCCCGAGGCAGCAATAGACCCATGGAGTCAAGTCGGGTAGTGGACGATGTATTGAATCGGGACGCAATTTGTGTGGTCCATCGTCATTAGGTGGCCCTGAATGTTACAAATCACTATCAGGTTTTTCGTCCGATTCGAAAATCTTTGACTCACAGCAGAACGACCATAAGGTGCCCGAGGCAGCAATCGACCCATGGAGACAAGTCTGCTGGAGGACGATGTATTGAATCGGGACGCAATTTGAGTGATCCATCGGCATTAGGTGGCCCTGAAAGTTACAATTCACTATCAGTTTTTCGTCCCATTCGATAATCTAGACTCACAGCAGAACGGCCATAAGGTGCCCGAGGCAGCAATAGACCCATGGAGACAAGTCGGCTGGAGAACGATGTATCGAATCGGGACGCAATTTGCGTGTTCCATCGTCATTAGGTGGCCCTGAATGTTACAATTCACTATCAGTTTTTCGTCCGATTCGAAAGTCTTTGACTCACAGCAGAACGGCCATAAGGTGCCCGAGGCAGTAATAGACCAATGGAGACAAGTCCGCTGGAGGACGAAGTATTGAATCGGGACGCAATTTGAGTGATCCATCGTCATTAGGTGGCCCTGAATGTTACAATTCACTATCAGTTTTTCGTCCGATTCGAAAGTCCTTGACTCACAGCAGAACGGCCATAAGGTGCCCGAGGCAGTAATAGACCAATGGAGACAAGTCCGCTGGAGGACGAAGTATTGAATCGGGACGCAATTTGAGTGTTCCATCGTCATTAGAGGACCTGAACGTTCCAATTTACTATCAGTTTTTCGTCCCATTCGATAATCTAGATTCACAGCAGAACGGCCATAAGGTGCCCGAGGCAGCAATAGACCCATGGAGTCAACTCGGCTGGAGGACGATGTATTGAATCGGGACGCAATTTGCGTGGTCCATCGTCATTAGGTGGTCCTGAATGTTACAATTCACTATCAGTTTTTCGTCCGATTCGAAAATCTTTGACTCACAGCAGAACGGCCATTAGGTGCCCGAGGCAGCAATCGACCCATGGAGACAAGTCTGCTGGAGGACGATGTATTGAATCGGGACGCAATTTGAGTGATCCATCGTCATTAGGAGGCCCTGAACGTTACAATTCCCTATCAGTTTTTCGTCCCATTCGATAATCTAGATTCACAGCAGAACGGCCATAAGGTGCCCGAGGCAGCAATAGACCCATGGAGTCAACTCGGCTGGAGGACGATGTATTGAATCGGGACGCAATTTGAGTGATCCATCGTCATTAGGTGGCCCTGAAAGTTACAATTCACTATCAGTTTTTCGTCCGATTCGAAAATCTTTGACTCACAGCAGAACGGCCATAAGGTGCCCGAGACAGCAACAGACGCATGGAGACAAGTCTGCTGGAGGACGATGTATTGAATCGGGACGCAATTTGAGTGATCCATCGTCATTAGGAGGCCCTGAACGTTACAATTCACTATCAGTTTTTCGTCCGATTCGAAAATCTTTAAGTCACAGCAGGCCTGCCATAAGGTGCCCGAGGCAGCAATAGACCCATGGAGACAAGTATGCTGGAGGACGATGTATTGAATCGGGACGCAATTTGAGTGATCCATCGTCATTAGGTGGCCCTGAACGTTACAATTCACTATCATTTTTTCATCCCATTCTATAATCTAGACTCACAGCAGAACGGCCATAAGGTGCCCGAGGCAGCAATAGTCCCATGGAGTCAAGTCGGCTAGTGGACGATGTACTGAATCGGGACTCAATTTGTGTGGTCCATCGTCATTAGGTGGCCCTGAATGTTACAAATCACTATCAGTTTTTCGTCCGATTCGAAAATCTTTGACTCACAGCAGAACGGCCATAAGGTGCCCGAGGCAGCAATCGACCCATGGAGACAAGTCTGCTGGAGGACGATGTATTGAATCAGGACGCAATTTGAGTGATCCATCGTCATTAGGTGGCCCTGAGCGTTACAATTCACTATCAGTTTTTCGTCCCATTCGATAATCTAGACTCACAGCAGAACGGCCATAAGGTGCCCGAGGCAGCAATAGACCCATGGAGACAAGTCGGCTGGGGACGATGTATTGAATCGGGACGCAATTTGAGTGATCCATCGTCATTAGGTGGCCCTGAACGTTACAATTCACTATCAGTTTTTCGTCCCATTGGATAATCTAGATTCACAGCAGAACGGCCATAAGGTGCTCGAGGCAGCAATAGACCCATTTAGTCAAGTCTGCTGGAGGACGATTTATTGAATCGGGACGCAATTTGAGTGATCCATCGTCATTAGGAGGCCCCGAACGTTACAATTCTCTATCAGTTTTTTGTCCCATTCGATAATCTAGACTTACAGCAGAACGGCCATAAGGTGCCCGAGGCACCAATAGACCCATGGAGTCAAGTCGGCTGGAGGACGATGTATTGAATCGGGACGCAATTTGAGTGATCCATCGTCATTAGGTGGCCCTGAACGTTACAATTCACTATCAGTTTTTCGTCCGATTCGAAAATCTTTGACTCACAGCAGAACGGCCATAAGGTGCCCGAGGCAGCAATAGACCCATGGAGTCAAGTCGGCTAGTGGACGATGTATTGAATCGGGACGCAATTTGTGTGGTCCATCGTCATTAGGTGGCCCTGAATGTTACAAATCACTATCAGGTTTTTCGTCCGATTCGAAAATCTTTGACTCACAGCAGAACGACCATAAGGTGCCCGAGGCAGTAATCGACCCATGGAAACAAGTCTGCTGGAGGACGATGTATTGAATCGGGACGCAATTTGAGTGATCCATCGGCATTAGGTGGCACTGAAAGTTACAATTCACTATCAGTTTTTCGTCCCATTCGAAAGTCCTTGACTCACAGCAGAACGGCCATAAGGTGCCCGAGGCAGTAATAGACCAATGGAGACAAGTATGCTGGAGGACGATGTATTGAATCGGGACGCAATTTGAGTGATCCATCGTCATTAGGTGGCCCTGAACGTTAC
Source organism: Schistocerca cancellata (assembly GCF_023864275.1). Lineage (NCBI taxonomy): Eukaryota > Metazoa > Arthropoda > Insecta > Orthoptera > Acrididae > Schistocerca > Schistocerca cancellata. The sequence continues at coordinate 2,308,464 of NW_026047092.1, read as the reverse complement.
AATTCACTACCAGTTTTTCGTCCCATTGGATAATCTAGATTCACAGCAGAACGGCCATAAGGTTCTCGAGGCAGCAATAGACCCATTTAGTCAAGTCTGCTGGAGGACGATGTATTGAATCGGGACGCAATTTGAGTGATCCATCGTCATTAGGAGGCCCCGAACGTTACAATTCACTATCAGTTTTTTGTCCCATTCGATAATCTAGACTCACAGCAGAACGGCCATAAGGTGCCCGAGGCAGCAATAGACCCATGGAGTCAACTCGGCTGGAGGACGATGTATCGAATCGGGACGCAATTTGCGTGTTCCATCGTCATTAGGTGGCCCTGAATGTTACAATTCACTATCAGTTTTTCGTCCGATTCGAAAGTCTTTGACTCACAGCAGAACGGCCATAAGGTGCCCGAGGCAGTAATAGACCAATGGAGACAAGTCCGCTGGAGGACGAAGTATTGAATCGGGACGCAATTTGAGTGATCCATCGTCATTAGGTGGCCCTGAATGTTACAATTCACTATCAGTTTTTCGTCCGATTCGAAAGTCCTTGACTCACAGCAGAACGGCCATAAGGTGCCCGAGGCAGTAATAGACCAATGGAGACAAGTCCGCTGGAGGACGAAGTATTGAATCGGGACGCAATTTGAGTGTTCCATCGTCATTAGAGGACCTGAACGTTCCAATTTACTATCAGTTTTTCGTCCCATTCGATAATCTAGATTCACAGCAGAACGGCCATAAGGTGCCCGAGGCAGCAATAGACCCATGGAGTCAACTCGGCTGGAGGACGATGTATTGAATCGGGACGCAATTTGAGTGTTCCATCGTCATTAGGAGGCCCTGAACGTTACAATTCACTATCAGTTTTTCGTCCGATTCGAAAATCTTTAAGTCACAGCAGGCCTGCCATAAGGTGCCCGAGGCAGCAATAGACCCATGGAGACAAGTATGCTGGAGGACGATGTATTGAATCGGGACGCAATTTGAGTGATCCATCGTCATTAGGTGGCCCTGAACGTTACAATTCACTATCAGTTTTTCATCCCATTCTATAATCTAGACTCACAGCAAAAAGGTGCCCGAGGCAGCAATAGTCCCATGGAGTCAAGTCGGCTAGTGGACGATGTACTAAATCGGGACTCAATTTGTGTGGTCCATCGTCATTAGGTGGCCCTGAATGTTACAAATCACTATCAGTTTTTCGTCCGATTCGAAAATCTTTGACTCACAGCAGAACGGCCATAAGGTGCCCGAGGCAGCAATCGACCCATGGAGACAAGTCTGCTGGAGGACGATGTATTGAATCAGGACGCAATTTGAGTGATCCATCGTCATTAGGTGGCCCTGAACGTTACAATTCACTATCAGTTTTTCGTCCCATTCGATAATCTAGACTCACAGCAGAACGGCCATAAGGTGCCCGAGGCAGCAATAGACCCATTTAGTCAAGTCTGCTGGAGGACGATGTATTGAATCGGGACGCAATTTGAGTGATCCATCGTCATTAGGTGGCCCCGAACGTTACAATTCTCTATCAGTTTTTTGTCCCATTCGATAATCTAGACTCACAGCAGAACGGCCATAAGGTGCCCGAGGCACCAATAGACCCATGGAGTCAAGTCGGCTGGAGGACGATGTATTGAATCGGGACGCAATTTGAGTGATCCATCGTCATTAGGTGGCCCTGAACGTTACAATTCACTATCAGTTTTTCGTCCGATTCGAAAATCTTTGACTCACAGCAGAACGGCCATAAGGTGCCCGAGGCAGCAATAGACCCATGGAGTCAAGTCGGCTAGTGGACGATGTATTGAATCGGGACGCAATTTGTGTGGTCCATCGTCATTAGGTGGCCCTGAATGTTACAATTCACTATCAGTTTTTCGTCCGATTCGAAAGTCTTTGACTCACAGCAGAACGGCCATAAGGTGCCCGAGGCAGCAATAGACCCATGGAGACAAGTCGGCTGGAGAACGATGTATTGAATCGGGACGCAATTTGAGTGATCCATCGTCATTAGGTGGCCCTGAACGTTACAATTCACTACCAGTTTTTCGTCCCATTCGATAATCTAGATTCACAGCAGAACGGCCATAAGGTGCCCGTGGCAGCAATAGACCCATGGAGTCAACTCGGCTGGAGGACGATGTATCGAATCGGGACGCAATTTGCGTGTTCCATCGTCATTAGGTGGCCCTGAATGTTACAATTCACTATCAGTTTTTCGTCCGATTCGAAAGTCTTTGACTCACAGCAGAACGGCCATAAGGTGCCCGAGGCAGTAATAGACCAATGGAGACAAGTCCGCTGGAGGACGATGTATTGAATCGGGACGCAATTTGAGTGTTCCATCGTCATTAGAGACCCTGAACGTTCCAATTTACTATCAGTTTTTCGTCCGATTCGAAACTCTTTGACTCACAGCAGAACGGCCATAAGGTGCCCGAGGCAGCAATAGACCCATGGAGACAAGTCGGCTGGTGGACGATGTATTGAATCGGGACGCAATTTGAGAGATCCATCGTCATTAGGTTGCGCTGAAAGTTACAATTCACTATCAGTTTTTCGTCCGATTCGAAAATCTTTGACTCACAGCAGAACGGCCATAAGGTGCCCGAGGCAACAATAGACCCATTGAAACAAGTCTGCTGGAGGACGATATATTGAATCGGGACGCAATTTGAGTGATCCATCGTCATTAGGAGGCCCTGAACGTTACAATACACTATCAGTTTTTCGTCCCATTCGATAATCTAGACTCACAGCAGAACGGCCATAAGGTGCCCTAGGCAGCAATTCGACCCATGGAGTCAAGTCGGCTGGAGGACGATGTATTGAATCGGGACGCAATTTGAGTGATCCATCGTCATTAGGTGGCCCTGAACGTTACAATTCACTATCAGTTTTTTGTCCGATTCGAAAATCTTTGACTCACAGCAGAACGGCCGTAAAGTGCCCGAGACAGCAACAGACGCATGGAGACAAGTCTGCTGGAGGACGATGTATTGAATCGGGACGCAATTTGAGTGTTCCATCGTCATTAGGAGGCCCTGAACGTTACAATTCACTATCAGTTTTTCGTCCGATTCGAAAATCTTTGAGTCACAGCAGGCCTGCCATAAGGTGCCCGAGGCAGCAATAGACCCATGGAGACAAGTCTGCTGGAGGACGATGTATTGAATCGGGACGCAATTTGAGTGATCCATCGTCATTAGGTGGCCCTGAACGTTACAATTCACTATCAGTTTTTCATCCCATTCTATAATCTAGACTCACAGCAGAACGGCCATAAGGTGCCCGAGACAGCAACAGACGCATGGAGACAAGTCTGCTGGAGGACGATGTATTGAATCGGGACGCAATTTGAGTGATCCATCGTCATTAGGTGGCCCTGAACGTTACAATTCACTATCAGTTTTTCGTCCCATTGGATAATCTAGATTCACAGCAGAACGGCCATAAGGTGCTCGAGGCAGCAATAGACCCATTTAGTCAAGTCTGCTGGAGGACGATGTATTGAATCGGGACGCAATTTGAGTGATCCATCGTCATTAGGAGGCCCCGAACGTTACAATTCTCTATCAGTTTTTTGTCCCATTCGATAATCTAGACTCACAGCAGAACGACCATAAGGTGCCCGAGGCACCAATAGACCCATGGAGTCAAGTCGGCTGGAGGACGATGTATTGAATCGGGACGCAATTTGAGTGATCCATCGTCATTAGGTGGCCCTGAACGTTACAATTCACTATCAGTTTTTCGTCCGATTCGAAAATCTTTGACTCACAGCAGAACGTCCATAAGGTGCCCGAGGCAGCAATAGACCCATGGAGTCAAGTCGGCTAGTGGACGATGTATTGAATCGGGACGCAATTTGTGTGGTCCATCGTCATTAGGTGGCTCTGAATGTTACAAATCACTATCAGGTTTTTCGTCCGATTCGAAAGTCTTTGACTCACAGCAGAACGGCCATAAGGTGCCCGAGGCAGCAATAGACGCATGGAGACAAGTTTGCTGGAGGACGATGTATTGAATCGGGACGCAATTTGTGTTTTCCATCGTCATTAGGAGGCCCTGAACGTTACAATTCACTATCAGTTTTTCGTCCGATTCGAAAATCTTTGAGTCACAGACGATGTATTGTATCGGGACGCAATTTGAGTGATCCATCGTCATTAGGTGGCCTTGAAAGTTACAATTCACTATCAGTTTTTCGTCCCATTCGATAATCTAGACTCACAGCAGAACGGCCATAAGGTGCCCGAGGCAGCAATAGACCCATGGAGATAAGTCGGCTGGAGAACGATGTATTGAATCGGGACGCAATTTGCGTGTTCCATCGTCATTAGGTGGCACTGAATGTTACAATTCACTATCAGTTTTTCGTCCGATTCGAAAGTCTTTGACTCACAGCAGAACGGCCATAAGGTGCCCGAGGCAGTAATAGACCAATGGAGACAAGTCCGCTGGAGGACGAAGTATTGAATCGGGACGCAATTTGAGTGATCCATCGTCATTAGGTGGCCCTGAATGTTGCAATTTACTATCAGTTTTTCGTCCGATTCGAAACTCTTTGACTCACAGCAGAACGGCCATAAGGTGCCCGAGGCAGCAATAGACCCATGGAGACAAGTCGGCTGGTGGACGATGTATTAAATCGGGACGCAATTTGAGTGATCCATCGTCATTAGGTTGCGCTGAAAGTTACAATTCACTATCAGTTTTTCGTCCGATTCGAAAATCTTTGACTCACAGCAGGCCTGCCATAAGGTGCCCGAGGCAGCAATAGACCCATGGAGACAAGTCTGCTGGAGGACGATGTATTGAATCGGGACGCAATTTGAGTGATCCATCGTCATTAGGTGGCCCTGAACGTTACAATTCACTATCAGTTTTTCATCCCATTCTATAATCTAGACTCACAGCAGAACGGCCATAAGGTGCCCGAGACAGCAACAGACGCATGGAGACAAGTCTGCTGGAGGACGATGTATTGAATCGGGACGCAATTTGAGTGATCCATCGTCATTAGGTGGCCCTGAACGTTACAATTCACTATCAGTTTTTCGTCCCATTGGATAATCTAGATTCACAGCAGAACGGCCATAAGGTGCTCGAGGCAGCAATAGACCCATTTAGTCAAGTCTGCTGGAGGACGATGTATTGAATCGGGACGCAATTTGAGTGATCCATCGTCATTAGGAGGCCCCGAACGTTACAATTCTCTATCAGTTTTTTGTCCCATTCGATAATCTAGACTCACAGCAGAACGACCATAAGGTGCCCGAGGCACCAATAGACCCATGGAGTCAAGTCGGCTGGAGGACGATGTATTGAATCGGGACGCAATTTGAGTGATCCATCGTCATTAGGTGGCCCTGAACGTTACAATTCACTATCAGTTTTTCGTCCGATTCGAAAATCTTTGACTCACAGCAGAACGTCCATAAGGTGCCCGAGGCAGCAATAGACCCATGGAGTCAAGTCGGCTAGTGGACGATGTATTGAATCGGGACGCAATTTGTGTGGTCCATCGTCATTAGGTGGCTCTGAATGTTACAAATCACTATCAGGTTTTTCGTCCGATTCGAAAGTCTTTGACTCACAGCAGAACGGCCATAAGGTGCCCGAGGCAGCAATAGACGCATGGAGACAAGTTTGCTGGAGGACGATGTATTGAATCGGGACGCAATTTGTGTTTTCCATCGTCATTAGGAGGCCCTGAACGTTACAATTCACTATCAGTTTTTCGTCCGATTCGAAAATCTTTGAGTCACAGACGATGTATTGTATCGGGACGCAATTTGAGTGATCCATCGTCATTAGGTGGCCCTGAACGTTACAATTCACTATCAGTTTTTCATCCCATTCTATAATCTAGACTCACAGCAGAACGGCCATAAGGTGCCCGAGGCAGCAATAGTCCCATGGAGTCAAGTCGGCTAGTGGACGATGTACTGAATCGGGACTCAATTTGTGTGGTCCATCGTCATTAGGTGGCCCTGAATGTTACAAATCACTATCAGTTTTTCGTCCGATTCGAAAATCTTTGACTCACAGCAGAACGGCCATAAGGTGCCCGAGGCAGCAATCGACCCATGGAGACAAGTCTGCTGGAGGACGATGTATTGAATCAGGACGCAATTTGAGTGATCCATCGTCATTAGGTGGCCCTGAACGTTACAATTCACTATCAGTTTTTCGTCCTATTCAATAATCTAGACTCACAGCAGAACGGCCGTAAGGTGCCCGAGGCAGCAATAGACCCATGGAGACAAGTCGGCTGGGGACGATGTATTGAATCGGGACGCAATTTGAGTGATCCATCGTCATTAGGTGGCCCTGAACGTTACAATTCACTATCAGTTTTTCGTCCCATTGGATAATCTAGATTCACAGCAGAACGGCCATAAGGTGCTCGAGGCAGCAATAGACCCATTTAGTCAAGTCTGCTGGAGGACGATGTATTGAATCGGGACGCAATTTGAGTGATCCATCGTCATTAGGAGGCCCCGAAGGTTACAATTCACTATCAGTTTTTTGTCCCATTCGATAATCTAGACTCACAGCAGAACGGCCATAAGGTGCCCGAGGCAGCAATCGACCCATGGAGACAAGTCCGCTGGAGGACGAAGTATTGAATCGGGACGCAATTTGAGTGATCCATCGTCATTAGGTGGCCCTGAACGTTACAATTCACTATCAGTTTTTTGTCCGATTCGAAAATCTTTGACTCACAGCAGAACGGCCGTAAAGTGCCCGAGACAGCAACAGACGCATGGAGACAAGTCGGCTGGTGGACGATGTATTGAATCGGGACGCAATTTGAGTGATCCATCGTCATTAGGTTGCGCTGAAAGTTACAATTCACTATCAGTTTTTCGTCCGATTCGAAAATCTTTGACTCACAGCAGGCCTGCCATAAGGTGCCCGAGGCAGCAATAGACCCATGGAGACAAGTCTGCTGGAGGACGATGTATTGAATCGGGACGCAATTTGAGTGATCCATCGTCATTAGGTGGCCCTGAACGTTACAATTCACTATCAGTTTTTCATCCCATTCTATAATCTAGACTCACAGCAGAACGGCCATAAGGTGCCCGAGACAGCAACAGACGCATGGAGACAAGTCTGCTGGAGGACGATGTATTGAATCGGGACGCAATTTGAGTGATCCATCGTCATTAGGTGGCCCTGAACGTTACAATTCACTATCAGTTTTTCGTCCCATTGGATAATCTAGATTCACAGCAGAACGGCCATAAGGTGCTCGAGGCAGCAATAGACCCATTTAGTCAAGTCTGCTGGAGGACGATGTATTGAATCGGGACGCAATTTGAGTGATCCATCGTCATTAGGAGGCCCCGAACGTTACAATTCTCTATCAGTTTTTTGTCCCATTCGATAATCTAGACTCACAGCAGAACGACCATAAGGTGCCCGAGGCACCAATAGACCCATGGAGTCAAGTCGGCTGGAGGACGATGTATTGAATCGGGACGCAATTTGAGTGATCCATCGTCATTAGGTGGCCCTGAACGTTACAATTCACTATCAGTTTTTCGTCCGATTCGAAAATCTTTGACTCACAGCAGAACGTCCATAAGGTGCCCGAGGCAGCAATAGACCCATGGAGTCAAGTCGGCTAGTGGACGATGTATTGAATCGGGACGCAATTTGTGTGGTCCATCGTCATTAGGTGGCTCTGAATGTTACAAATCACTATCAGGTTTTTCGTCCGATTCGAAAGTCTTTGACTCACAGCAGAACGGCCATAAGGTGCCCGAGGCAGCAATAGACGCATGGAGACAAGTTTGCTGGAGGACGATGTATTGAATCGGGACGCAATTTGTGTTTTCCATCGTCATTAGGAGGCCCTGAACGTTACAATTCACTATCAGTTTTTCGTCCGATTCGAAAATCTTTGAGTCACAGACGATGTATTGTATCGGGACGCAATTTGAGTGATCCATCGTCATTAGGTGGCCCTGAACGTTACAATTCACTATCAGTTTTTCATCCCATTCTATAATCTAGACTCACAGCAGAACGGCCATAAGGTGCCCGAGGCAGCAATAGTCCCATGGAGTCAAGTCGGCTAGTGGACGATGTACTGAATCGGGACTCAATTTGTGTGGTCCATCGTCATTAGGTGGCCCTGAATGTTACAAATCACTATCAGTTTTTCGTCCGATTCGAAAATCTTTGACTCACAGCAGAACGGCCATAAGGTGCCCGAGGCAGCAATCGACCCATGGAGACAAGTCTGCTGGAGGACGATGTATTGAATCGGGACGCAATTTGAGTGATCCATCGGCATTAGGTGGCCTTGAAAGTTACAATTCACTATCAGTTTTTCGTCCCATTCGATAATCTAGACTCACAGCAGAACGGCCATAAGGTGCCCGAGGCAGCAATAGACCCATGGAGATAAGTCGGCTGGAGAACGATGTATTGAATCGGGACGCAATTTGCGTGTTCCATCGTCATTAGGTGGCACTGAATGTTACAATTCACTATCAGTTTTTCGTCCGATTCGAAAGTCTTTGACTCACAGCAGAACGGCCATAAGGTGCCCGAGGCAGTAATAGACCAATGGAGACAAGTCCGCTGGAGGACGAAGTATTGAATCGGGACGCAATTTGAGTGATCCATCGTCATTAGGTGGCCCTGAATGTTGCAATTTACTATCAGTTTTTCGTCCGATTCGAAACTCTTTGACTCACAGCAGAACGGCCATAAGGTGCCCGAGGCAGCAATAGACCCATGGAGACAAGTCGGCTGGTGGACGATGTATTGAATCGGGACGCAATTTGAGTGATCCATCGTCATTAGGTTGCGCTGAAAGTTACAATTCACTATCAGTTTTTCGTCCGATTCGAAAATCTTTGACTCACAGCAGGCCTGCCATAAGGTGCCCGAGGCAGCAATAGACCCATGGAGACAAGTCTGCTGGAGGACGATGTATTGAATCGGGACGCAATTTGAGTGATCCATCGTCATTAGGTGGCCCTGAACGTTACAATTCACTATCAGTTTTTCATCCCATTCTATAATCTAGACTCACAGCAGAACGGCCATAAGGTGCCCGAGACAGCAACAGACGCATGGAGACAAGTCTGCTGGAGGACGATGTATTGAATCGGGACGCAATTTGAGTGATCCATCGTCATTAGGTGGCCCTGAACGTTACAATTCACTATCAGTTTTTCGTCCCATTGGATAATCTAGATTCACAGCAGAACGGCCATAAGGTGCTCGAGGCAGCAATAGACCCATTTAGTCAAGTCTGCTGGAGGACGATGTATTGAATCGGGACGCAATTTGAGTGATCCATCGTCATTAGGAGGCCCCGAACGTTACAATTCTCTATCAGTTTTTTGTCCCATTCGATAATCTAGACTCACAGCAGAACGACCATAAGGTGCCCGAGGCACCAATAGACCCATGGAGTCAAGTCGGCTGGAGGACGATGTATTGAATCGGGACGCAATTTGAGTGATCCATCGTCATTAGGTGGCCCTGAACGTTACAATTCACTATCAGTTTTTCGTCCGATTCGAAAATCTTTGACTCACAGCAGAACGTCCATAAGGTGCCCGAGGCAGCAATAGACCCATGGAGTCAAGTCGGCTAGTGGACGATGTATTGAATCGGGACGCAATTTGTGTGGTCCATCGTCATTAGGTGGCTCTGAATGTTACAAATCACTATCAGGTTTTTCGTCCGATTCGAAAGTCTTTGACTCACAGCAGAACGGCCATAAGGTGCCCGAGGCAGCAATAGACGCATGGAGACAAGTTTGCTGGAGGACGATGTATTGAATCGGGACGCAATTTGTGTTTTCCATCGTCATTAGGAGGCCCTGAACGTTACAATTCACTATCAGTTTTTCGTCCGATTCGAAAATCTTTGAGTCACAGACGATGTATTGTATCGGGACGCAATTTGAGTGATCCATCGTCATTAGGTGGCCCTGAACGTTACAATTCACTATCAGTTTTTCATCCCATTCTATAATCTAGACTCACAGCAGAACGGCCATAAGGTGCCCGAGGCAGCAATAGTCCCATGGAGTCAAGTCGGCTAGTGGACGATGTACTGAATCGGGACTCAATTTGTGTGGTCCATCGTCATTAGGTGGCCCTGAATGTTACAAATCACTATCAGTTTTTCGTCCGATTCGAAAATCTTTGACTCACAGCAGAACGGCCATAAGGTGCCCGAGGCAGCAATCGACCCATGGAGACAAGTCTGCTGGAGGACGATGTATTGAATCAGGACGCAATTTGAGTGATCCATCGTCATTAGGTGGCCCTGAACGTTACAATTCACTATCAGTTTTTCGTCCTATTCAATAATCTAGACTCACAGCAGAACGGCCGTAAGGTGCCCGAGGCAGCAATAGACCCATGGAGACAAGTCGGCTGGGGACGATGTATTGAATCGGGACGCAATTTGAGTGATCCATCGTCATTAGGTGGCCCTGAACGTTACAATTCACTATCAGTTTTTCGTCCCATTGGATAATCTAGATTCACAGCAGAACGGCCATAAGGTGCTCGAGGCAGCAATAGACCCATTTAGTCAAGTCTGCTGGAGGACGATGTATTGAATCGGGACGCAATTTGAGTGATCCATCGTCATTAGGAGGCCCCGAAGGTTACAATTCACTATCAGTTTTTTGTCCCATTCGATAATCTAGACTCACAGCAGAACGGCCATAAGGTGCCCGAGGCAGCAATCGACCCATGGAGACAAGTCTGCTGGAGGACGATGTATTGAATCGGGACGCAATTTGAGTGATCCATCGGCATTAGGTGGCCTTGAAAGTTACAATTCACTATCAGTTTTTCGTCCCATTCGATAATCTAGACTCACAGCAGAACGGCCATAAGGTGCCCGAGGCAGCAATAGACCCATGGAGACAAGTCGGCTGGAGAACGATGTATTGAATCGGGACGCAATTTGCGTGTTCCATCGTCATTAGGTGGCCCTGAATGTTACAATTCACTATCAGTTTTTCGTCCGATTCGAAAGTCTTTGACTCACAGCAGAACGGCCATAAGGTGCCCGAGGCAGTAATAGACCAATGGAGACAAGTCCGCTGGAGGACGAAGTATTGAATCGGGACGCAATTTGAGTGATCCATCGTCATTAGGTGGCCCTGAATGTTGCAATTCACTATCAGTTTTTCGTCCGATTCGAAAGTCTTTGACTCACAGCAGAACGGCCATAAGGTGCCCGAGGCAGTAATAGACCAATGGAGACAAGTCCGCTGGAGGACGAAGTATTGAATCGGGACGCAATTTGAGTGTTCCATCGTCATTAGAGGCCCTGAACGTTCCAATTTACTATCAGTTTTTCGTCCGATTCGAAACCCTTTGACTCACAGCAGAACGGCCATAAGGTGCCCGAGGCAGCAATAGACCCATGGAGACAAGTCGGCTGGTGGACGAAGTATTGAATCGGGACGCATTTTGAGTGATCCATCGTCATTAGGTTGCGCTGAAAGTTACAATTCACTATCAGTTTTTCGTCCGATTCGAAAATCTTTGATTCACAGCAGAACGGCCATAAGGTGCCCGAGGCAACAATAGACCCATGGAAACAAGTCTGCTGGAGGACGACGTATTGAATCGGGACGCAATTTGAGTGATCCATCGTCATTAGGTGGCCCTGAAAGTTACAATTCACTATCAGTTTTTCGTCCGATTCGAAAATCTTTGACACACAGCAGAACGGCCATAAGGTGCCCGAGGCAGCAATAGACCCATGAAGTCAAGTCTGCTGGAGGACGATGTATTGAATCGGGACGCAATTTGAGTGATCCATCGTCATTAGGTGGCCCTGAACGTTACAATTCACTTTCAGTTTTTCGTCCCATTCGATAATGTAGATTCACAGCAGAACGGCCATAAGCTGCCCGAGGCAGCAATAGACCCATGGAGTCAACTCGGCTGGAGGACGATGTATTGAATCGGGACGCAATTTGCGTGTTCCATCGTCATTAGGTGGCCCTGAATGTTACAATTCACTATCAGTTTTTCGTCCGATTCGGAAGTCTATGACTCACAGCAGAACGGCCATAAGGTGCCCGAGGCAGCAATAGACCAATGGAGACAAGTCCGCTGGAGGACGATGTATTGAATCGGGACGCAATTTGAGTGTTCCATCGTCATTAGGTGGCCCTGAACGTGACATTTCACTATCAGTTTTTTGTCCCATTCGATAATCTAGCCTCACAGCAGAACGGCCATAAGGTGCCTGAGGCAGCAATAGACCCATGGAGTCAGGTCGGCTGGCGGACGATGTACTGAATCGGGACGCAATTTGTGTGGTCCATCGTCATTAGGTGGCCCTGAATGTTACAATTCACCATCAGTTTTTCGTCCGATTCGAAAATCTTTGACTCACAGCAGAACGGCCATAAGGTGCCCGAGGCAGCAATCGACCCATGGAGACAAGTCTGCTGGAGGACGATGTATTGAATCGGGACGCAATTTGAGTGATCCATCGTCATTAGGTGGCCCTGAAAGTTACAATTCACTATCAGTTTTTCGTCCGATTCGAAAATCTTTGACTCACAGCAGAACGGCCATAAGGTGCCCGAGGCAGCAATAGACCCATGAAGTCAAGTCTGCTGGAGGACGATGTATTGAATCAGGACGCAATTTGAGTGATCCATCGTCATTAGGTGGCCCTGAACGTTAGAATTCACTATCAGTTTTTCGTCCCATTCGATAATCTAGACTCACAGCAGAACGGCCATAAGGTGCCCGAGGCAGCAGTAGACCCATGGTGACAAGTCGGCTGAGGACGATGTATTGAAGCGGAACGCAATTTGAGTGATCCATCGTCATTAGGTGGCCCTGAACGTTACAATTCACTATCAGTTTTTCATCCCATTCTATAATCTAGACTCACAGCAGAACGGCCATAAGGTGCCCGAGGCAGCAATAGTCCCATGGAGTCAAGTCGGCTAGTGGACGACGTACTGAATCGGGACGCAATTTGTGTGGTCCATCGTCATTAGGTGGCCCTGATTGTTACAAATCACTATCAGTTTTTCGTCCTATTCGAAAATCTTTGACTCACAGCAGAACGGCCATAAGGTGCCCGAGGCAGCAATCGACCCATGGAGACAAGTCTGCTGGAGGACGATGTATTGAATCGGGACGCAATTTGAGTGATCCATCATCATTAGGTGGCCCTGAAAGTTACAATTCACTATCAGTTTTTCGTCCGATTCGAAATTCTTTGACTCACAGCAGAACGGCCATAAGGTGCCCGAGGCAGCAATAGACCAATGAAGTCAAGTCTGCTGGAGGACGATGTATTGAATCAGGACGCAATTTGAGTGATCCATCGTCATTAGGTGGCCCTGAACGTTACAATTCACTATCAGTTTTTCGTCCCATTCGATAATCTAGACTCACAGCAGAACGGCCATAAGGTGCCCGAGGCAGCAATAGACCCATGGTGACAAGTCGGCTGGGGACGATGTATTGAATCGGGACGCAATTTGAGTGATCCATCGGCATTAGGTGGCCTTGAAAGTTACAATTCACTATCAGTTTTTCGTCCCATTCGATAATCTAGACTCACAGCAGAACGGCCATAAGGTGCCCGAGGCAGCAATAGACCCATGGAGATAAGTCGGCTGGAGAACGATGTATTGAATCGGGACGCAATTTGCGTGTTCCATCGTCATTAGGTGGCACTGAATGTTACAATTCACTATCAGTTTTTCGTCCGATTCGAAAGTCTTTGACTCACAGCAGAACGGCCATAAGGTGCCCGAGGCAGTAATAGACCAATGGAGACAAGTCCGCTGGAGGACGAAGTATTGAATCGGGACGCAATTTGAGTGATCCATCGTCATTAGGTGGCCCTGAATGTTGCAATTTACTATCAGTTTTTCGTCCGATTCGAAACTCTTTGACTCACAGCAGAACGGCCATAAGGTGCCCGAGGCAGCAATAGACCCATGGAGACAAGTCGGCTGGTGGACGATGTATTGAATCGGGACGCAATTTGAGTGATCCATCGTCATTAGGTTGCGCTGAAAGTTACAATTCACTATCAGTTTTTCGTCCGATTCGAAAATCTTTGATTCACAGCAGAACGGCCATAAGGTGCCCGAGGCAACAATAGACCCATGAAACAAGTCTGCTGGAGGACGACGTATTGAATCGGGACGCAATTTGAGTGATCCATCGTCATTAGGTGGCCCTGAAAGTTACAATTCACTATCTGTTTTTCGTCCGATTCGAAAATCTTTGACACACAGCAGAACGGCCATATGGTGCCCGAGGCAGCAATAGACCCATGAAGTCAAGTCTGCTCGAGGACGATGTATTGAATCGGGACGCAATTTGAGTGATCCATCGTCATTAGGTGGCCCTGAACGTTACAATTCACTTTCAGTTTTTCGTCCCATTCGATAATCTAGATTCACATCAGAACGGCCATAAGCTGCCCGAGGCAGCAATAGACCCATGGAGTCAATTCGGCTGGAGGACGTTGTATTGAATCGGGACGCAATTTGCGTGGTCCATCGTCATTAGGTGGCCCTGAATGTTACAATTCACTATCAGTTTTTCGTCCGATTCGAAATTCTTTGACTCACAGCAGAACGGCCATTAGGTGCCGAAGGCAGCAATCGACCCATGGAGACAAGTCTGCTGGAGGACGATGTATTGAATCGGGATGCAATTTGAGTGATCCATCGTCATTAGGAGGCCCTGAACGTTACAATTCACTATCAGGTTTTCGTCCCATTCGATAACCTAGACTCACAGCAGAACGGCCATAAGGTGCCCGAGGCAGCAATAGACCCATGGAGTCAAGTCGGCTGGAGGACGATGTATTGAATCGGGACGCAATTTGAGTGATCCATCGTCATTAGGAGGCCCTGAACGTTACAATTCACTACCAGTTTTTCGTCCCATTCGATAATCTAGATTCACAGCCGAACGGCCATAAGGTGCCCGAGGCAGCAATAGACCCATGGAGTCAACTCGGCTGGAGGACGATGTATTGAATCGGGACGCAATTTGCGTGTTCCATCGTCATTAGGTGGCCCTGAATGTTACAATTCACTATCAGTTTTTCGTCCGATTCGGAAGTCTATGACTCACAGCAGAACGGCCATAAGGTGCCCGAGGCAGCAATAGACCAATGGAGACAAGTCCGCTGGAGGACGATGTATTGAATCGGGACGCAATTTGAGTGTTCCATCGTCATTAGGTGGCCCTGAACGTGACATTTCACTATCAGTTTTTCGTCCCATTCGATAATCTAGCCTCACAGCAGAACGGCCATAAGGTGCCAGAGGCAGCAATAGACCCATGGAGTCAGGTCGGCTGGCAGACGATATACTGAATCGGGACGCAATTTGTGTGGTCCATCGTCATTAGGTGGCCCTGAATGTTACAATTCACCATCAGTTTTTCGTCCGATTCGAAAATCTTTGACTCACAGCAGAACGGCCATAAGGTGCCCGAGGCAGCAATCGACCCATGGAGACAAGTCTGCTGGAGGACGATGTATTGAATCGGGACGCAATTTGAGTGATCCATCGTCATTAGGTGGCCCTGAAAGTTACAATTCACTATCAGTTTTTCGTCCGATTCGAAAATCTTTGACTCACAGCAGAACGGCCATAATGTGCCCGAGGCAGCAATAGACCCATGAAGTCAAGTCTGCTGGAGGACGATGTATTGAATCAGGATGCAATTTGAGTGATCCATCGTCATTAGGTGGCCCTGAACGTTACAATTCACTATCAGTTTTTCGTCCCATTCGATAATCTAGACTCACAGCAGAACGGCCATAAGGTGCCCGAGGCAGCAATAGACCCATGGTGACAAGTCGGCTGAGGACGATGTATTGAAGCGGAACGCAATTTGAGTGATCCATCGTCATTAGGTGGCCCTGAACGTTACAATTCACTATCAGTTTTTCATCCCATTCTATAATCTAGACTCACAGCAGAACGGCCATAAGGTGCCCGAGGCAGCAATAGTCCCATGGAGTCAAGTCGGCTAGTGGACGATGTACTGAATCGGGACGCAATTTGTGTGGTCCATCGTCATTAGGTGGCCCTGATTGTTACAAATCACTATCAGTTTTTCGTCCTATTCGAAAATCTTTGACTCACAGCAGAACGGCCATAAGGTGCCCGAGGCAGCAATCGACCCATGGAGACAAGTCTGCTGGAGGACGATGTATTGAATCGGGACGCAATTTGAGTGATCCATCGTCATTAGGTGGCGCTGAAAGTTACAATTCACTATCAGTTTTTCGTCCGATTGGAAATTCTTTGACTCACAGCAGAACGGCCATAAGGTGCCCGAGGCAGCAATAGACCCATGAAGTCAAGTCTGCTGGAGGACGATGTATTGAATCAGGACGCAATTTGAGTGATCCATCGTCATTAGGTGGCCCTGAACGTTACAATTCACTATCAGTTTTTCGTCCCATTCGATAATCTAGACTCACAGCAGAACGGCCATAAGGTGCCCGAGTCAGCAATAGACCCATGGTGACAAGTCGGCTGGGGACGATGTATTGAAGCGGAACGCAATTTGAGTGATCCATCGTCATTAGGTGGCTCTGAACGTTACAATTCACTATCAGTTTTTCGTCCCATTCGATAATCTAGATTCAGAGCAGAACGGCCATAAGCTGCCCGAGGCAGCAATAGGCCCATGGAGTCAACTCGGCTGGAGGACGATGTATTGAATCGGGACGCAATTTGCGTGGTCCATCGTCATTAGGTGGCCCTGAATGTTACAATTCACTATCAGTTTTTCGTCCGATTCGAAATTCTTTGACTCACAGCAGAACGGCCATTAGGTGCCCGAGGCAGCAATCGACCCATGGAGACAAGTCTGCTGGAGGACGATGTATTGAATCGGGACGCAATTTCAGTGATCCATCGTCATTAGGAGGCCCTGAACGTTACAATTCACTATCAGTTTTTCGTCCCATTCGATAATCTAGACTCACAGCAGAACGGCCATAAGGTGCCCGAGGCAGCAATAGACCCATGGAGTCAAGTCGGCTGGAGGACGATGTATTGAATCGGGACGCAATTTGAGTGATCCATCGTCATTAGGAGGCCCTGAACGTTACAATTCACTATCAGTTTTTCGTCCCATTCGATAATGTAGACTCACAGCAGAACGGCCATAAGGAGCCCGAGGCAGCAATAGACCCATGGAGTCAAGTCGGCTGGAGGACGATGTATTGAATCGGGACGCAATTTGAGAGATCCATCGTCATTAGGTGGCCCTGAACGTTACAATTCACTATCAGTTTTTCGTCCCATTCGATAATCTAGACTCACAGCAGAATGGCTATAAGGTGCCCGAGGCAGCAATAGACCCATGGAGACAAGTCTGCTGGAGGACGATGTATTGAATCGGGACGCAATTTGAGTGATCCATCGTCATTAGGAGGCCCTGAACGTTACAATTCACTATCAGTTTTTTGTCCCATTCGATAATCTAGACTCACAGCAGAACGGCCATAAGGTGCCCGAGGCAGCAATAGACCCATGGAGTCAAGTCGGCTGGTGGACGATGTATTGAATCGGGACGCAATTTGAGTGATCCATCGTCATTAGGTGGCCCTGAACGGTACAATTCACTATCAGTTCTTCGTCCGATTCGAAAATCTTTGACTCACAGCAGAACGGCCATAAGGTGCCCGAGGCAGCAATAGACGCATGGAGACAAGTCTGCTGGAGGACGATGTATTGAATCGGGACGTAATTTGAGTGATCCATCGTCATTACGTGGCCCTGAACGGTACAATTCACTATCAGTTCTTCGTCCGATTCGAAAATCTTTGACTCACAGCAGAACGGCCATAAGGTGCCCGAGGCAGCAATAGACGCATGGAGACAAGTCTGCTGGAGGACGATGTATTGAATCGGGACGCAATTTGAGTGTTCCATCGTCATTAGGAGGCCCTGAACGTTACAATTCACTATCAGTTTTTCGTCCGATTCGAAAATCTTTGAGTCACAGCAGGCCTGCCATAAGGTGCCCGAGGCAGCAATATACCCATGGAGACAAGTCTGCTGGAGGACGATGTATTGAATCGGGACGCAATTTGTGTGATCCATCGTCATTAGGTGGCCCTGAACGTTACAATTCACTATCAGTTTTTCATTCCATTCTATAATCTAGACTCACAGCAGAACGGCCATAAGGTGCCCGAGGCAGCAATAGTCCCATGGAGTCAAGTCGGCTGGGGACGATGTATTGAATCGGGACGCAATTTGAGTGATCCATCGTCATTAGGTGGCCCTGAACGTTACAATTCACTATCAGTTTTTCGTCCCATTCGATAATCTAGACTCACAGCAGAACGGCCATAAGGTGCCCGAGGCAGCAATAGACCCATAGAGTCAAGTTGGCTGGAGGACGATGTATTGAATCGGGACGCAATTTGAGAGATCCATCGTCATTAGGTGGCCCTCACCGTTACAATTCACTGTCAGTTTTTCGTCCCATTCGATAATCTAGACTCACAGCAGAACGGGCATAAGGTGCCCGAGACAGCAATAGACCCATGGAGACAAGTCTGCTGGAGGACGATGTATTGAATCGGGACGCAATTTGAGTGATCCATCGTCATTATGAGGCCCTGAACGTTACAATTCACTATCAGTTTTTTGTCCCATTCGATAATCTAGACTCACAGCAGAACGGCCATAAGGTGCCCGAGGCAGCAATAGACCCATGGAGTCAAGTCGGCTGGAGGACGATGTATTGAATCGGGACGCAATTTGAGTGATCCATCGTCATTAGGTGGCCCTGAACGTTACAATTCACTATCAGTTTTTCGTCCTATTCGAAAATCTTTGACTCACAGCAGTCCTGCCATAAGGTGCCCGAGGCAGCAATAGACGCATGGAGACTAGTCTGCTGGAGGACGATGTATTGAATCGGGACGCAATTTGAGTGATCCATCGTCATTAGGTGGCCCTGAACGTTACAATTCACTATCAGTTTTTCATCCCATTCTATAATCTAGACTCACAGCAGATCGGCCATAAGGTGCCCGAGGCAGCAATAGTCCCATGGAGTCAAGTCGGCTAGTGGACGATGTACTGAATCGGTACGCAATTTGTGTGGTCCATCGTCATTAGGTGGCCCTGAATGTTACAATTCACTATCAGTTTTTCGTCCGATTCGAAAATCTTTGACTCACAGCAGAACGGCCATAAGGTGCCCGAGGCAGCAATCGACCCATGGAGACAAGTCTGCTGGAGGACGATATATTGAATCGGGACGCAATTTGAGTGGTCCATCGTC
The DNA here is from genome assembly GCF_023864275.1 of Schistocerca cancellata. Classification (NCBI taxonomy): domain Eukaryota; kingdom Metazoa; phylum Arthropoda; class Insecta; order Orthoptera; family Acrididae; genus Schistocerca; species Schistocerca cancellata. The sequence goes on along the minus strand of NW_026047092.1, from coordinate 2,289,130 downwards.
AATAGGTGGCCCTGAAAGTTACAATTCACCATCAGTTTTTCGTCCGATTCGAAATCTTTGACTCACAGCAGAACGGCCATAAGGTGCCCGAGGCAGCAATAGACCCATGAAGTCAAATCTGCTGGAGGACGATGTATTGAATCTGGACGCAATTTGAGTGGTCCATCGTCATTTGGTGGCCCTGAACGTTACAATTCACTATCAGTTTTTCGTCCCATTCGATAATCTAGACTCGCAGCAGAACGGCCATAAGGTGCCCGAGGCAGCAATAGACCCATAGAGTCAAGTTGGCTGGAGGACGATGTATTGAATCGGGACGCAATTTGAGAGATCCATCGTCATTAGGTGGCCCTGAACGTTACAATTCACTATCAGTTTTTCGTCCCATTCGATAATCTAGACTCACAGCAGAACGGGCATAAGGTGCCCGAGGCAGCAATAGACCCATGGAGACAAGTCAGCTGGAGGACGATGTATTGAATCGGGACGCAATTTGAGTGATCCATCGTCATTAGGAGGCACTGAACGTTACAATTCACTATCAGTCTTTCGTCCGATTCGAAAATCTTTGAGTCACAGCAGGCCTGCCATAAGGTGCCCGAGGCAGCAATCGACCCATGGAGACAAGTCTGCTGGAGGACGATGTATTGAATCGGGACGCAATTTGAGGGATCCATCGTCATTAGGAGGCCCTGAAAGTTACAATTCACTATCAGTTTTTCGTCCCATTCGATAATCTAGACTCACAGCAGAACGGCCATAAGGTGCCCGAGGCAGCAATAGACCCATGGAGTCAAGTCGGCTGGAGTACGATGTATTGAATCGGGACGCAATTTGAGTGATCCATCGTCATTAGGAGGCCCTGAACGTTACAATTCACTATCAGTTTTTCGTCCCATTCGATAATCTAGACTCACAGCAGAACGGCCATAAGGTGCCCGAGGCAGCAATAGACCCATAGAGTCAAGTCGGCTGGATGACGATGTATTGAATCGGGACGCAATTTGAGAGATCCATCGTCATTAGGTGGCCCTGAACGTTACAATTCACTATCAGTTTTTCGTCCCATTCTATAATCTAGACTCACAGCAGAACGGCCATAAGGTGCCCGAGGCAGCAATAGACCCATGGAGACAAGTCTGCTGGAGGACGATGTATTGAATCGGGACGCAATTTGAGTGATCCATCGTCATTAGGAGGCCCTGAAAGTTGCAATTCACTATCAGTTTTTTGTCCCATTCGATAATCTAGACTCACAGCAGAACGGCCATAAGGTGCCCGAGGCAGCAATAGACCCATGGAGTCAAGTCGGCTGGTGGACGATGTATTGAATCGGGACGCAATTTGAGTGATCCATCGTCATTAGGTGGCCCTGAACAGCAGAACGGCCATAAGGTGCCCGAGGCAGCAATCGACCCATGGAGACAAGTCTGCTGGAGGACGATGTATTGAATCGGGACGCAATTTGAGTGATCCATCGTCATTAGGAGGCCATGAACGTTACAATTCACTATCAGTTTTTCGTCCCATTCGATAATCTAGACTCACAGCAGAACGCCATAAGGTGCCCTGAGGCAGCAATAGACCCATGGAGACAAGTCGGCTGGGGACGATGTATTGAATCGGGACGCAATTTGAGTGATCCATCGTCATTAGGTGGCCCTGAACGTTGCAATTCACTATCAGTTTTTCGTCCCATTCGATAATCTAGATTCACAGCAGAACGGCCATAAGGTGCCCGAGGCAGCAATAGACCCATGGAGTCAAGTCGGCTGGAGGACGATGTATTGAATCGGGACGCAATTTGAGTGATCCATCGTCATTAGGAGGCCCTAAACGTTACAATTCACTATCAGTTTTTTGTCCCATTCGATAATATAGACTCACAGCAGAACGGCCATAAGGTGCCCGAGGCAGCAATAGACCCATGGAGTCAAGTCGGCTGGAGGACGATGTATTGAATCGGGACGCAATTTGAGTGATCCATCGTCATTAGGAGGCCCTGAACGTTATAATTCACTATCAGTTTTTCGTCCCATTCGTTAATCTAGACTCACAGCAGAACGGCCATAAGGTGCCCGTGATCCATCGTCATTAGGTGGCCCTGAACGGTACAATTCACTATCAGTTCTTCGTCCGATTCGAAAATCTTTGACTCACAGCAGAACGGCCATAAGGTGCCCGAGGCAGCAATAGACGCATGGAGACAAGTCTGCTGGAGGACGATGTATTGAATCGGGACGCAATTTGAGTGTTCCATCGTCATTATGAGGCCCTGAACGTTACAATTCACTATCTGTTTTTCGTCCGATTCGAAAATCTTTGCGTCACAGCAGGCCTGCCATAAGGTGCCCGAGGCAGCAATAGACCCATGGAGACAAGTCTGCTGGAGGACGATGTATTGAATCGGGACGCAATTTGAGTGATCCATCGTCATTAGGAGGCCCTGAACGTTGCAATTCACTATCAGTTTTTTGTCCCATTCGATAATCTAGACTCACAGCAGAACGGCCATAAGGTGCCCGAGGCAGCAATAGACCCATGGAGTCAAGTCGGCTGGTGGACGATGTATTGAATCGGGACGCAATTTGAGTGATCCATCGTCATTAGGTGGCCCTGAACAGCAGAACGGCCATAAGGTGCCCGAGGCAGCAATCGACCCATGGAGTCAAGTCGGCTGGAGGACGATGTATTGAATCGGGACGCAATTTGAGTGATTCATCGTCATTAGGAGGCCCTGAACGTTACAATTCACTATCAGTTTTTCGTCCCATTCGATAATCTAGACACACAGCAGAACGGCTACAAGGTGCTCGAGGCAGCAATAGACCCATGGAGACAAGTCTGCTAGAGGACGATGTATTGAATCGGGACGCAATTTGAGTGATCCATCGTCATTAGGAGGCCCTGAACGTTACAATTCACTATCAGTTTTTTGTCCCATTCGATAATCTAGACTCACAGCAGAACGGCCATAAGGTGCCCGAGGCAGCAATAGACCCATGGAGTCAAATCGGCTGGTGGACGATGTATTGAATCGGGACGCAATTTGAGTGATCCATCGTCATTAGGTGGCCCTGAACAGCAGAACGGCCATAAGGTGCCCGAGGCAGCAATCGACCCATGGAGACAAGTCTGCTGGAGGACGATGTATTGAATCGGGACGCAATTTGAGTGATCCATCGTCATTAGGAGGCCATGAACGTTACAATTCACTATCAGTTTTTCGTCCCATTCGATAATCTAGACTCACAGCAGAACGGCCATAAGGTGCCCGAGGCAGCAATAGACCCATGGAGACAAGTCGGCTGGGGACGATGTATTGATTCGGGACGCAATTTGAGTGATCCATCGTCATTAGGTGGCCCTGAACGTTACAATTCACTATCAGTTTTTCGTCCCAATCGATAATCTAGATTCACAGCAGAACGGCCATAAGGTGCCCGAGGCAGCAATAGACCCATGGAGTCAAGTCGGCTGGAGGACGATGTATTGAATCGGGACGCAATTTGAGTGATCCATCGTCATTAGGTAGCCCTGAACGGTACAATTCACTATCAGTCCTTCGTCCGATTCGAAAATCTTTGACTCACAGCAGAACGGCCATAAGGTGCCCGAGGCAGCAATAGACCCATGAAGTCAAATCTGCTGGAGGACGATGTATTGAATCAGGACGCAATTTGAGTGATCCATCGTCATTAGGTGGCCCTGAACGTTACAATTCACTATCAGTTTTTCGTCCCATTCGATAATCTAGATTCACAGCATAAGGTGCCTGAGGCAGCAATAGACCCATGGAGTCAAGTCGGCTGGAGGACGATGTATTGAATCGGGACGCAATTTGAGTGATCCATCGTCATTAGGAGGCCCTGAACGTTACAATTCACTATCAGTTTTTCGTCCCATTCGATAATCTAGAGTCACAGCAGAACGGCCATAAGGTGCCCGAGGCAGCAATAGACCCATGGAGTCAAGTCGGCTGGAGGACGATGTATTGAATCGGGACGCAATTTGAGAGATCCATCGTCATTAGGTGGCCCTGAACGTTACAATTCACTATCAGTTTTTCGTCCCATTCGATAATCTAGACTCACAGCAGAACGGCTATAAGGTGCCCGAGGCATCAATAGACCCATGGAGACAAGTCTGCTAGAGGATGATGTATTGAATCGGGACGCAATTTGAGTGATCCATCGTCATTAGGAGGCCCTGAACGTTACAATTCACTATCAGTTTTTTGTCCCATTCGATAATCTAGACTAACAGCAGAACGGCCATAAGGTGCCCGAGGCAGCAATAGACCCATGGAGTCAAGTCGGCTGGAGGACGATGTATTGACTCGGGACGCAATTTGAGTGATCCATCGTCATTAGGTGGCCCTGAACGGTACAATTCACTATCAGTTCTTCGTCCGATTCAAAATCTTTGACTCACAGCAGAACGGCCATATGGTGCCCGAGGCAGCAATAGACGCATGGAGACAAGTCTGCTGGAGGACGATGTATTGAATCGGGACGCAATTTGAGTGTTCCATCGTCATTAGGTGGCCCTGAACGTGACATTTCACTATCAGTTTTTCGTCCCATTCGATAATCTAGCCTCACAGCAGAACGGCCATAAGGTGCCTGAGGCAGCAATAGACCCATGGAGTCAGGTCGGCTGGCGGACGATGTACTGAATTCGGACGCAATTTGTGTGGTCCATTGTCATTAGGTGGCCCTGAATGTTACATTTCACCATCAGTTTTTCGTCCGATTCGAAAATCTTTGACTCACAGCAGAACGGCCATAAGGTGCCCGAGGCAGCAATCGACCCATGGAGACAAGTCTGCTGGAGGACGATGTATTGAATCGGGACGCAATTTGAGTGATCCATCGTCATTAGGTGGCCCTGAAAGTTACAATTCACTATCAGTTTTTCGTCCGATTCGAAAATCTTTGACTCACAGCAGAACGGCCATAATGTGCCCGAGGCAGCAATAGACCCATGAAGTCAAGTCTGCTGGAGGACGATGTATTGAATCAGGATGCAATTTGAGTGATCCATCGTCATTAGGTGGCCCTGAACGTTACAATTCACTATCAGTTTTTCGTCCCATTCGATAATCTAGACTCACAGCAGAACGGCCATAAGGTGCCCGAGGCAGCAATAGACCCATGGTGACAAGTCGGCTGAGGACGATGTATTGAAGCGGAACGCAATTTGAGTGATCCATCGTCATTAGGTGGCCCTGAACGTTACAATTCACTATCAGTTTTTCATCCCATTCTATAATCTAGACTCACAGCAGAACGGCCATAAGGTGCCCGAGGCAGCAATAGTCCCATGGAGTCAAGTCGGCTAGTGGACGATGTACTGAATCGGGACGCAATTTGTGTGGTCCATCGTCATTAGGTGGCCCTGATTGATACAAATCACTATCAGTTTTTCGTCCTATTCGAAAATCTTTGACTCACAGCAGAACGGCCATAAGGTGCCCGAGGCAGCAATCGACCCATGGAGACAAGTCTGCTGGAGGACGATGTATTGAATCGGGACGCAATTTGAGTGATCCATCGTCATTAGGTGGCCCTGAAAGTTACAATTCACTATCAGTTTTTCGTCCGATTCGAAATTCTTTTACTCACAGCAGAACGGCCATAAGGTGCCCGAGGCAGCAATAGACCCATGAAGTCAAGTCTGCTGGAGGACGATGTATTGAATCAGGACGCAATTTGAGTGATCCATCGTCATTAGGTGGCCCTGAACGTTACAATTCACTATCAGTTTTTCGTCCCATTCGATAATCTAGACTCACAGCAGAACGGCCATAAGGTGCCCGAGGCAGCAATAGACCCATGGAGTCAAGTCGGCTGGAGGACGATGTATTGAATCGGGACGCAATTTGAGAGATCCATCGTCATTAGGTGGCCCTGAACGTTACAATTCACTATCAGTTTTTCGTCCCATTCGATAATCTAGACTCACAGCAGAACGGCTATAAGGTGCCCGAGGCATCAATAGACCCATGGAGACAAGTCTGCTAGAGGATGATGTATTGAATCGGGACGCAATTTGAGTGATCCATCGTCATTAGGAGGCCCTGAACGTTACAATTCACTATCAGTTTTTTGTCCCATTCGATAATCTAGACTAACAGCAGAACGGCCATAAGGTGCCCGAGGCAGCAATAGACCCATGGAGTCAAGTCGGCTGGAGGACGATGTATTGACTCGGGACGCAATTTGAGTGATCCATCGTCATTAGGTGGCCCTGAACGGTACAATTCACTATCAGTTCTTCGTCCGATTCAAAATCTTTGACTCACAGCAGAACGGACATATGGTGCCCGAGGCAGCAATAGACGCATGGAGACAAGTCTGCTGGAGGACGATGTATTGAATCGGGACGCAATTTGAGTGTTCCATCGTCATTAGGTGGCCCTGAACGTGACATTTCACTATCAGTTTTTCGTCCCATTCGATAATCTAGCCTCACAGCAGAACGGCCATAAGGTGCCTGAGGCAGCAATAGACCCATGGAGTCAGGTCGGCTGGCGGACGATGTACTGAATTCGGACGCAATTTGTGTGGTCCATTGTCATTAGGTGGCCCTGAATGTTACATTTCACCATCAGTTTTTCGTCCGATTCGAAAATCTTTGACTCACAGCAGAACGGCCATAAGGTTCCCGAGGCAGCAATCGACCCATGGAGACAAGTCTGCTGGAGGACGATGTATTGAATCGGGACGCAATTTGAGTGATCCATCGTCATTAGGTGGCCCTGAAAGTTACAATTCACTATCAGTTTTTCGTCCGATTCGAAAATCTTTGACTCACAGCAGAACGGCCATAATGTGCCCGAGGCAGCAATAGACCCATGAAGTCAAGTCTGCTGGAGGACGATGTATTGAATCAGGATGCAATTTGAGTGATCCATCGTCATTAGGTGGCCCTGAACGTTACAATTCACTATCAGTTTTTCGTCCCATTCGATAATCTAGACTCACAGCAGAACGGCCATAAGGTGCCCGAGGCAGCAATAGACCCATGGTGACAAGTCGGCTGAGGACGATGTATTGAAGCGGAACGCAATTTGAGTGATCCATCGTCATTAGGTGGCCCTGAACGTTACAATTCACTATCAGTTTTTCATCCCATTCTATAATCTAGACTCACAGCAGAACGGCCATAAGGTGCCCGAGGCAGCAATAGTCCCATGGAGTCAAGTCGGCTAGTGGACGATGTACTGAATCGGGACGCAATTTGTGTGGTCCATCGTCATTAGGTGGCCCTGATTGTTACAAATCACTATCAGTTTTTCGTCCTATTCGAAAATCTTTGACTCACAGCAGAACGGCCATAAGGTGCCCGAGGCAGCAATCGACCCATGGAGACAAGTCTGCTGGAGGACGATGTATTGAATCGGGACGCAATTTGAGTGATCCATCGTCATTAGGTGGCCCTGAAAGTTACAATTCACTATCAGTTTTTCGTCCGATTCGAAATTCTTTTACTCACAGCAGAACGGCCATAAGGTGCCCGAGGCAGCAATAGACCCATGAAGTCAAGTCTGCTGGAGGACGATGTATTGAATCAGGACGCAATTTGAGTGATCCATCGTCATTAGGTGGCCCTGAACGTTACAATTCACTATCAGTTTTTCGTCCCATTCGATAATCTAGACTCACAGCAGAACGGCCATAAGGTGCCCGAGGCATCAATAGACACATGGTGACAAGTCGGCTGGGGACGATGTATTGAAGCGGAACGCAATTTGAGTGATCCATCGTCATTAGGTGGCCCTGAACGTTACAATTCACTATCAGTTTTTCGTCCCATTCGATAATCTAGACTCACAGCAGAACGGCCATAAGGAGCCCGAGGCAGCAATAGACCCATGGAGTCAAGTCGGCTGGAGGACGATGTATTGAATCGGGACGCAATTTGAGAGATCCATCGTCATTAGGTGGCCCTGAACGTTACAATTCACTATCAGTTTTTCGTCCCATTCGATAATCTAGACTCACAGCAGAAAGGCTATAAGGTGCCCGAGGCAGCAATAGACCCATGGAGACAAGTCTGCTGGAGGACGATGTATTGAATCGGGACGCAATTTGAGTGATCCATCGTCATTAGGAGGCCCTGAACGTTACAATTCACTATCAGTTTTTTGTCCCATTCGATAATCTAGACTCACAGCAGAACGGCCATAAGGTGCCCGAGGCAGCAATAGACCCATGGAGTCAAGTCGGCTGGTGGACGATGTATTGAATCGGGACGCAATTTGAGTGATCCATCGTCATTAGGTGGCCCTGAACGGTACAATTCACTATCAGTTCTTCGTCCGATTCGAAAATCTTTGACTCACAGCAGAACGGCCATAAGGTGCCCGAGGCAGCAATAGACGCATGGAGACAAGTCTGCTGGAGGACGATGTATTGAATCGGGACGTAATTTGAGTGATCCATCGTCATTACGTGGCCCTGAACGGTACAATTCACTATCAGTTCTTCGTCCGATTCGAAAATCTTTGACTCACAGCAGAACGGCCATAAGGTGCCCGAGGCAGCAATAGACGCATGGAGACAAGTCTGCTGGAGGACGATGTATTGAATCGGGACGCAATTTGAGTGTTCCATCGTCATTAGGAGGCCCTGAACGTTACAATTCACTATCAGTTTTTCGTCCGATTCGAAAATCTTTGAGTCACAGCAGGCCTGCCATAAGGTGCCCGAGGCAGCAATATACCCATGGAGACAAGTCTGCTGGAGGACGATGTATTGAATCGGGACGCAATTTGTGTGATCCTTCGTCATTAGGTGGCCCTGAACGTTACAATTCACTATCAGTTTTTCATTCCATTCTATAATCTAGACTCACAGCAGAACGGCCATAAGGTGCCCGAGGCAGCAATAGACACATGGAGACAAGTCTGCTGGAGGACGATGTATTGAATCGGGACGCAATTTGAGTGATCCATCGTCATTAGGAGGCCCTGAACGTTACAATTCACTATCAGTTTTTTGTCCCATTCGATAATCTAGACTCACAGCAGAACGGCCATAAGGTGCCCGAGGCAGCAATAGACCCATGGAGTCAAGTCGGCTGGTGGACGATGTATTGAATCGGGACGCAATTTGAGTGATCCATCGTCATTAGGTGGCCCTGAACGGTACAATTCACTATCAGTTCTTCGTCCGATTCGAAAATCTTTGACTCACAGCAGAACGGCCATAAGGTGCCCGAGGCAGCAATAGACGCATGGAGACAAGTCTGCTGGAGGACGATGTATTGAATCGGGACGTAATTTGAGTGATCCATCGTCATTACGTGGCCCTGAACGGTACAATTCACTATCAGTTCTTCGTCCGATTCGAAAATCTTTGACTCACAGCAGAACGGCCATAAGGTGCCCGAGGCAGCAATAGACGCATGGAGACAAGTCTGCTGGAGGACGATGTATTGAATCGGGACGCAATTTGAGTGTTCCATCGTCATTAGGAGGCCCTGAACGTTACAATTCACTATCAGTTTTTCGTCCGATTCGAAAATCTTTGAGTCACAGCAGGCCTGCCATAAGGTGCCCGAGGCAGCAATATACCCATGGAGACAAGTCTGCTGGAGGACGATGTATTGAATCGGGACGCAATTTGTGTGATCCTTCGTCATTAGGTGGCCCTGAACGTTACAATTCACTATCAGTTTTTCATTCCATTCTATAATCTAGACTCACAGCAGAACGGCCATAAGGTGCCCGAGGCAGCAATAGACACATGGAGACAAGTCTGCTGGAGGACGATGTATTGAATCGGGACGCAATTTGAGTGATCCATCGTCATTATGAGGCCCTGAACGTTACAATTCACTATCAGTTTTTTGTCCCATTCGATAATCTAGACTCACAGCAGAACGGCCATAAGGTGCCCGAGGCAGCAATAGACCCATGGAGTCAAGTCGGCTGGAGGACGATGTATTGAATCGGGACGCAATTTGAGAGATCCATCGTCATTAGGTGGCCCTGAACGTTACAATTCACTATCAGTTTTTCGTCCCATTCGATAATCTAGACTCACAGCAGAACGGGCATAAGGTGCCCGAGGCAGCAATAGACGCATGGAAACAAGTCTGCTGGAGGTCGATGTATTGAATCGGGACGCAATTTGAGTGTTCCATCGTCATTAGGAGGCACTGAAAGTTACAATTCACTATCAGTTTTTCGTCCTATTCGAAAATCTTTGACTCACAGCAGTCCTGCCATAAGGTGCCCGAGGCAGCAATAGACGCATGGAGACTAGTCTGCTGGAGGACGATGTATTGAATCGGGACGCAATTTGAGTGATCCATCGTCATTAGGTGGGCCTGAACGTTACAATTCACTATCAGTTTTTCATCCCATTCTATAATCTAGACTCACAGCAGAACGGCCATAAGGTGCCCGAGGCAGCAATAGTCCCATGGAGTCAAGTCGGCTAGTGGACGATGTACTGAATCGGTACGCAATTTGTGTGGTCCATCGTCATTAGGTGGCCCTGAATGTTACAATTCACTATCAGTTATTCGTCCGATTCGAAAATCTTTGCGTCACAGCAGGCCTGCCATAAGGTGCCCGAGGCAGCAATAGACCCATGGAGACAAGTCTGCTGGAGGACGATGTATTGAATCGGGACGCAATTTGTGTGATCCATCGTCATTAGGTGGCCCTGAACGTTACAATTCACTATCAGTTTTTCATCCCATTCTATAATCTAGACTCACAGCAGAACGGCCATAAGGTGCCCGAGGCAGCAATAGTCCCATGGAGTCAAGTCGGCTGGGGACGATGTATTGAATCGGGACGCAATTTGAGTGATCCATCGTCGTTAGGTGGCCCTGAACGTTACAATTCACTATCAGTTTTTCGTCCCATTCGATAATCTAGACTCACAGCAGAACGGCCATAAGGTGCCCGAGGCAGCAATAGACCCATAGAGTCAAGTTGGCTGGAGGACGATGTATTGAATCGGGACGCAATTTGAGAGATCCATCGTCATTAGGTGGCCCTGAACGTTACAATTCACTATCAGTTTTTCGTCCCATTCGATAATCTAGATTCACAGCAGAACGGCCATAAGGTGCCCGAGGCAGCAATAGACCCATGGAGTCAACTCGGCTGGAGGACGATGTATTGAATCGGTACGCAATTTGAGAGATCCATCGTCATTAGGTGGCCCTGAACGTTACAATTCACTATCAGTTTTTCGTCCCATTCGATAATCTAGACACACAGCAGAACGGCTACAAGGTGCTCGAGGCAGCAATAGACCCATGGAGACAAGTCTGCTAGAGGACGATGTATTGAATCGGGACGCAATTTGAGTGATCCATCTTCATTAGGAGGCCCTGAACGTTACAATTCACTATCAGTTTTTTGTCCCATTCGATAATCTAGACTCACAGCAGAACGGCCATAAGGTGCCCGAGGCAGCAATAGACCCATGGAGTCAAATCGGCTGGTGGACGATGTATTGAATCGGGACGCAATTTGAGTGATCCATCGTCATTAGGTGGCCCTGAACAGCAGAACGGCCATAAGGTGCCCGAGGCAGCAATCGACCCATGGAGACAAGTCTGCTGGAGGACGATGTATTGAATCGGGACGCAATTTGAGTGATCCATCCTTATTAGGAGGCCATGAACGTTACAATTCACTATCAGTTTTTCGTCCCATTCGATAATCTAGACTCACAGCAGAACGGCCATAAGGTGCCCGAGGCAGCAATAGACCCATGGAGACAAGTCGGCTGGGGACGATGTATTGATTCGGGACGCAATTTGAGTGATCCATCGTCATTAGGTGGCCCTGAACGTTACAATTCACTATCAGTTTTTCGTCCCAATCGATAATCTAGATTCACAGCAGGGCGGCCATAAGGTGCCCGAGGCAGCAATAGACCCATGGAGTCAAGTCGGCTGGAGGACGATGTATTGAATCGGGACGCAATTTGAGTGATCCATCGTCATTAGGTAGCCCTGAACGGTACAATTCACTATCAGTTCTTCGTCCGATTCGAAAATCTTTGACTCACAGCAGAACGGCCATAAGGTGCCCGAGGCAGCAATAGACCCATGAAGTCAAATCTGCTGGAGGACGATGTATTGAATCAGGACGCAATTTGAGTGATCCATCGTCATTAGGTGGCCCTGAACGTTACAATTCACTATCAGTTTTTCGTCCCATTCGATAATCTAGATTCACAGCATAAGGTGCCTGAGGCAGCAATAGACCCATGGAGTCAAGTCGGCTGGAGGACGATGTATTGAATCGGGACGCAATTTGAGTGATCCATCGTCATTAGGAGGCCCTGAACGTTACAATTCACTATCAGTTTTTCGTCCCATTCGATAATCTAGACTCACAGCAGAACGGCCATAAGGTGCCCGAGGCAGCAATAGACCCATGGAGTCAAGTCGGCTGGAGGACGATGTATTGAATCGGGACGCAATTTGAGAGATCCATCGTCATTAGGTGGCCCTGAACGTTACAATTCACTATCAGTTTTTCGTCCCATTCGATAATCTAGACTCACAGCAGAACGGCTATAAGGTGCCCGAGGCATCAATAGACCCATGGAGACAAGTCTGCTAGAGGACGATGTATTGAATCGGGACGCAATTTGAGTGATCCATCGTCATTAGGAGGCCCTGAACGTTACAATTCACTATCAGTTTTTTGTCCCATTCGATAATCTAGACTCACAGCAGAACGGCCATAAGGTGCCCGAGGCAGCAATAGACCCATGGAGTCAAGTCGGCTGGAGGACGATGTATTGACTCGGGACGCAATTTGAGTGATCCATCGTCATTAGGTGGCCCTGAACGGTACAATTCACTATCAGTTCTTCGTCCGATTCGAAAATCTTTGACTCACAGCAGAACGGCCATATGGTGCCCGAGGCAGCAATAGACGCATGGAGACAAGTCTGCTGGAGGACGATGTATTGAATCGGGACGCAATTTGAGTGTTCCATCGTCATTAGGTGGCCCTGAACGTGACATTTCACTATCAGTTTTTCGTCCCATTCGATAATCTAGCCTCACAGCAGAACGGCCATAAGGTGCCTGAGGCAGCAATAGACCCATGGAGTCAGGTCGGCTGGCGGACGATGTACTGAATCGGGACGCAATTTGTGTGGTCCATCGTCATTAGGTGGCCCTGAATGTTACAATTCACCATCAGTTTTTCGTCCGATTCGAAAATCTTTGACTCACAGCAGAACGGCCATAAGGTGCCCGAGGCAGCAATCGACCCATGGAGACAAGTCTGCTGGAGGACGATGTATTGAATCGGGACGCAATTTGAGTGATCCATCGTCATTAGGTGGCCCTGAAAGTTACAATTCACTATCAGTTTTTCGTCCGATTCGAAAATCTTTGACTCACAGCAGAACGGCCATAATGTGCCCGAGGCAGCAATAGACCCATGGTGACAAGTCGGCTGAGGACGATGTATTGAAGCGGAACGCAATTTGAGTGATCCATCGTCATTAGGTGGCCCTGAACGTTACAATTCACTATCAGTTTTTCATCCCATTCTATAATCTAGACTCACAGCAGAACGGCCATAAGGTGCCCGAGGCAGCAATAGTCCCATGGAGTCAAGTCGGCTAGTGGACGATGTACTGAATCGGGACGCAATTTGTGTGGTCCATCGTCATTAGGTGGCCCTGATTGTTACAAATCACTATCAGTTTTTCGTCCTATTCGAAAATCTTTGACTCACAGCAGAACGGCCATAAGGTGCCCGAGGCAGCAATCGACCCATGGAGACAAGTCTGCTGGAGGACGATGTATTGAATCGGGACGCAATTTGAGTGATCCATCGTCATTAGGTGGCCCTGAAAGTTACAATTCACTATCAGTTTTTCGTCCGATTCGAAATTCTTTGACTCACAGCAGAACGGCCATAAGGTGCCCGAGGCAGCAATAGACCCATGAAGTCAAGTCTGCTGGAGGACGATGTATTGAATCGGGACGCAATTTGAGTGATCCATCGTCATTAGGAGGCCCTGAACGTTACAATTCACTATCAGTTTTTCGTCCCATTCGATAATCTAGATTCAGAGCAGAACGGCCATAAGCTGCCCGAGGCAGCAATAGACCCATGGAGTCAACTCGGCTGGAGGACGATGTATTGAATCGGGACGCAATTTGCGTGGTCCATCGTCATTAGGTGGCCCTGAATGTTACAATTCACTATCAGTTTTTCGTCCGATTCGAAATTCTTTGACTCACAGCAGAACGGCCATTAGGTGCCCGAGGCAGCAATCGACCCATGGAGACAAGTCTGCTGGAGGACGATGTATTGAATCGGGACGCAATTTCAGTGATCCATCGTCATTAGGAGGCCCTGAACGTTACAATTCACTAACAGTTTTTCGTCCCATTCGATAATCTAGACTCACAGCAGAACGGCCATAAGGTGCCCGAGGCAGCAATAGACCCATGGAGTCAAGTCGGCTGGAGGACGATGTATTGAATCGGGACGCAATTTGAGTGATCCATCGTCATTAGGAGGCCCTGAACGTTACAATTCACTATCAGTTTTTCGTCCCATTCGATAATCTAGACTCACAGCAGAACGGCCATAAGGAGCCCGAGGCAACAATAGACCCATGGAGTCAAGTCGGCTGGAGGACGATGTATTGAATCGGGACGCAATTTGAGAGATCCATCGTCATTAGGTGGCCCTGAACGTTACAATTCACTATCAGTTTTTCGTCCCATTCGATAATCTAGACTCACAGCAGAACGGCTATAAGGTGCCCGAGGCAGCAATAGACCCATGGAGACAAGTCTGCTGGAGGACGATGTATTGAATCGGGACGCAATTTGAGTGATCCATCGTCATTAGGAGGCCCTGAACGTTACAATTCACTATCAGTTTTTTGTCCCATTCGATAATGTAGACTCACAGCAGAACGGCCATAAGGTGCCCGAGGCAGCAATAGACCCATGGAGTCAAGTCGGCTGGTGGACGATGTATTGAATTGGGACGCAATTTGAGTGATCCATCGTCATTAGGTGGCCCTGAACGGTACAATTCACTATCAGTTCTTCGTCCGATTCGAAAATCTTTGACTCACAGCAGAACGGCCATAAGGTGCCCGAGGCAGCAATAGACGCATTGAGACAAGTCTGCTGGAGGACGATGTATTGAATCGGGACGTAATTTGAGTGATCCATCGTCATTACGTGGCCCTGAACGGTACAATTCACTATCAGTTCTTCGTCCGATTCGAAAATCTTTGACTCACAGCAGAACGGCAATAAGGTGCCCGAGGCAGCAATAGACGCATGGAGACAAGTCTGCTGGAGGACGATGTATTGAATCGGGACGCAATTTGAGTGTTCCATCGTCATTAGGAGGCCCTGAACGTTACAATTCACTATCAGTTTTTCGTCCGATTCGAAAATCTTTGAGTCACAGCAGGCCTGCCATAAGGTGCCCGAGGCAGCAATATACCCATGGAGACAAGTCTGCTGGAGGACGATGTATTGAATCGGGACGCAATTTGTGTGATCCTTCGTCATTAGGTGGCCCTGAACGTTACAATTCACTATCAGTTTTTCATTCCATTCTATAATCTAGACTCACAGCAGAACGGCCATAAGGTGCCCGAGGCAGCAATAGACACATGGAGACAAGTCTGCTGGAGGACGATGTATTGAATCGGGACGCAATTTGAGTGATCCATCGTCATTATGAGGCCCTGAACGTTACAATTCACTATCAGTTTTTTGTCCCATTCGATAATCTAGACTCACAGCAGAACGGCCATAAGGTGCCCGAGGCAGCAATAGACCCATGGAGTCAAGTCGGCTGGAGGACGATGTATTGAATCGGGACGCAATTTGAGTGATCCATCGTCATTAGGTGGCCCTGAACGTTACAATTCACTATCAGTTTTTCGTCCGATTCGAAAATCTTTGACTCACAGCAGAACGGCCATAAGGTGCCCGAGGCAGCAATAGACGCATGGAAACAAGTCTGCTGGAGGTCGATGTATTGAATCGGGACGCAATTTGAGTGTTCCATCGTCATTAGGAGGCACTGAAAATTACAATTCACTATCAGTTTTTCGTCCTATTCGAAAATCTTTGACTCACAGCAGTCCTGCCATAAGGTGCCCGAGGCAGCAATAGACGCATGGAGACTAGTCTGCTGGAGGACGATGTATTGAATCGGGACGCAATTTGAGTGATCCATCGTCATTAGGTGGCCCTGAACGTTACAATTCACTATCAGTTTTTCATCCCATTCTATAATCTAGACTCACAGCAGAACGGCCATAAGGTGCCCGAGGCAGCAATAGTCCCATGGAGTCAAGTCGGCTAGTGGACGATGTACTGAATCGGTACGCAATTTGTGTGGTCCATCGTCATTAGGTGGCCCTGAATGTTACAATTCACTATCAGTTTTTCGTCCGATTCGAAAATCTTTGACTCACAGCAGAACGGCCATAAGGTGCCCGAGGCAGCAATCGACCCATGAGGACAAGTCTGCTGGAGGACGATATATTGAATCGGGACGCAATTTGAGTGGTCCATCGTCAATAGGTGGCCCTGAAAGTTACAATTCACTATCAGTTTTTCGTCCGATTCGAAATCTTTGACTCACAGCAGAACGGCCATAAGGTGCCCGAGGCAGCAATAGACCCATGAAGTCAAATCTGCTGGAGGACGATGTATTGAATCGGGACGCAATTTCAGTGATCCATCGTCATTAGGAGGCCCTGAACGTTACAATTCACTATCAGTTTTTCGTCCCATTCGATAATCTAGACTCACAGCAGAACGGCCATAAGGTGCCCGAGGCAGCAATAGACCCATGGAGTCAAGTCGGCTGGAGGACGATGTATTGAATCGGGACGCAATTTGAGTGATCCATCGTCATTAGGAGGCCCTGAACGTTACAATTCACTATCAGTTTTTCGTCCCATTCGATAATCTAGACTCACAGCAGAACGGCCATAAGGAGCCCGAGGCAACAATAGACCCATGGAGTCAAGTCGGCTGGAGGACGATGTATTGAATCGGGACGCAATTTGAGAGATCCATCGTCATTAGGTGGCCCTGAACGTTACAATTCACTATCAGTTTTTCGTCCCATTCGATAATCTAGACTCACAGCAGAACGGCTATAAGGTGCCCGAGGCAGCAATAGACCCATGGAGACAAGTCTGCTGGAGGACGATGTATTGAATCGGGACGCAATTTGAGTGATCCATCGTCATTAGGAGGCCCTGAACGTTACAATTCACTATCAGTTTTTTGTCCCATTCGATAATGTAGACTCACAGCAGAA
Source organism: Schistocerca cancellata (assembly GCF_023864275.1). NCBI lineage: Eukaryota > Metazoa > Arthropoda > Insecta > Orthoptera > Acrididae > Schistocerca > Schistocerca cancellata. The sequence continues at coordinate 2,271,804 of NW_026047092.1, read as the reverse complement.
CGGCCATAAGGTGCCCGAGGCAGCAATAGACCCATGGAGTCAAGTCGGCTGGTGGACGATGTATTGAATCGGGACGCAATTTGAGTGATCCATCGTCATTAGGTGGCCCTGAACGGTACAATTCACTATCAGTTCTTCGTCCGATTCGAAAATCTTTGACTCACAGCAGAACGGCCATAAGGTGCCCGAGGCAGCAATAGACGCATGGAGACAAGTCTGCTGGAGGACGATGTATTGAATCGGGACGTAATTTGAGTGATCCATCGTCATTACGTGGCCCTGAACGGTACAATTCACTATCAGTTCTTCGTCCGATTCGAAAATCTTTGACTCACAGCAGAACGGCCATAAGGTGCCCGAGGCAGCAATAGACGCATGGAGACAAGTCTGCTGGAGGACGATGTATTGAATCGGGACGCAATTTGAGTGTTCCATCGTCATTAGGAGGCCCTGAACGTTACAATTCACTATCAGTTTTTCGTCCGATTCGAAAATCTTTGAGTCACAGCAGGCCTGCCATAAGGTGCCCGAGGCAGCAATATACCCATGGAGACAAGTCTGCTGGAGGACGATGTATTGAATCGGGACGCAATTTGTGTGATCCTTCGTCATTAGGTGGCCCTGAACGTTACAATTCACTATCAGTTTTTCATTCCATTCTATAATCTAGACTCACAGCAGAACGGCCATAAGGTGCCCGAGGCAGCAATAGACACATGGAGACAAGTCTGCTGGAGGACGATGTATTGAATCGGGACGCAATTTGAGTGATCCATCGTCATTATGAGGCCCTGAACGTTACAATTCACTATCAGTTTTTTGTCCCATTCGATAATCTAGACTCACAGCAGAACGGCCATAAGGTGCCCGAGGCAGCAATAGACCCATGGAGTCAAGTCGGCTGGAGGACGATGTATTGAATCGGGACGCAATTTGAGTGATCCATCGTCATTAGGTGGCCCTGAACGTTACAATTCACTATCAGTTTTTCGTCCGATTCGAAAATCTTTGACTCACAGCAGAACGGCCATAAGGTGCCCGAGGCAGCAATAGACGCATGGAAACAAGTCTGCTGGAGGTCGATGTATTGAATCGGGACGCAATTTGAGTGTTCCATCGTCATTAGGAGGCACTGAAGGTTACAATTCACTATCAGTTTTTCGTCCTATTCGAAAATCTTTGACTCACAGCAGTCCTGCCATAAGGTGCCCGAGGCAGCAATAGACGCATGGAGACTAGTCTGCTGGAGGACGATGTATTGAATCGGGACGCAATTTGAGTGATCCATCGTCATTAGGTGGCCCTGAACGTTACAATTCACTATCAGTTTTTCATCCCATTCTATAATCTAGACTCACAGCAGAACGGCCATAAGGTGCCCGAGGCAGCAATAGTCCCATGGAGTCAAGTCGGCTAGTGGACGATGTACTGAATCGGTACGCAATTTGTGTGGTCCATCGTCATTAGGTGGCCCTGTATGTTACAATTCACTATCAGTTTGTCGTCCGATTCGAAAATCTTTGACTCACAGCAGAACGGCCATAAGGTGCCCGAGGCAGCAATCGACCCATGAGGACAAGTCTGCTGGAGGACGATATATTGAATCGGGACGCAATTTGAGTGGTCCATCGTCAATAGGTGGCCCTGAAAGTTACAATTCACTATCAGTTTTTCGTCCGATTCGAAATCTTTGACTCACAGCAGAACGGCCATAAGGTGCCCGAGGCAGCAATAGACCCATGAAGTCAAATCTGCTGGAGGACGATGTATTGAATCAGGACGCAATTTGAGTGGTCCATCGTCATTAGGTGGCCCTGAACGTTACAATTCACTATCAGTTTTTCGTCCCATTCGATAATCTAGACTCGCAGCAGAACGGCCATAAGGTGCCCGAGGCAGCAATAGACCCATAGAGTCAAGTTGGCTGGAGGACGATGTATTGAATCGGGACGCAATTTGAGAGATCCATCGTCATTAGGTGGCCCTGAACGTTACAATTCACTATCAGTTTTTCGTCCCATTCGATAATCTAGACTCACAGGAGAACGGGCATAAGGTGCCCGAGGCAGCAATAGACCCATGGAGACAAGTCAGCTGGAGGACGATGTATTGAATCGGGACGCAATTTGAGTAATCCATCGTCATTAGGAGGCCCTGAACGTTACAATTCACTATCAGTTTTTTGTCCCATTCGATAATCTAGACTCACAGCAGAACGGACATAAGGAGCCCGAGGCAGCAATAGACGCATGGAAACAAGTCTGCTGGAGGACGATGTATTGAATCGGGACGCAATTTGAGTGTTCCATCGTCATTAGGAGGCACTGAACGTTACAATTCACTATCAGTCTTTCGTCCGATTCGAAAATCTTTGAGTCACAGCAGGCCTGCCATAAGGTGCCCGAGGCAGCAATAGACCCATGGAGACAAGTCTGCTGGAGGACGATGTATTGAATCGGGACGCAATTTGAGTGATCCATCGTCATTAGGTGGCCCTGAACGTTACATTTCACTATCAGTTTTTCATCCCATTCTATAATCTAGACTCACAGCAGAACGGCCATAAGGAGCCCGAGGCAGCAATAGTCCCATGGAGTCAAGTCGGCTAGTGGACGATGTACTGAATCGGGACGCAATTTGTGTGGTCCATCGTCATTAGGTGGCCCTGAATGTTACAAATCACTATCAGTTTTTCGTCCGATTCGAAAATCTTTGACTCAGAGCAGAACGGCCATAAGGTGCCCGAGGCAGCAATCGACCCATGGAGACAAGTCTGCTGGAGGACGATGTATTGAATCGGGACGCAATTTGAGAGATCCATCGTCATTAGGTGGCCCTGAACGTTACAATTCACTATCAGTTTTTCGTCCCATTCGATAATCTAGACTCACAGGAGAACGGGCATAAGGTGCCCGAGGCAGCAATAGACCCATGGAGACAAGTCTGCTGGAGGACGATGTATTGAATCGGGACGCAATTTGAGTGATCCATCGTCATTAGGAGGCCCTGAACGTTGCAATTCACTATCAGTTTTTTGTCCCATTCGATAATCTAGACTCACAGCAGAACGGCCATAAGGAGCCCGAGGCAGCAATAGACCCATGGAGTCAAGTCGGCTGGTGGACGATGTATTGAATCGGGACGCAATTTGAGTGATCCATCGTCATTAGGTGGCCCTGAACAGCAGAACGGCCATAAGGTGCCCGAGGCAGCAATCGACCCATGGAGACAAGTCTGCTGGAGGACGATGTATTGAATCGGGACGCAATTTGAGTGATCCATCGTCATTAGGAGGCCATGAACGTTACAATTCACTATCAGTTTTTCGTCCCATTCAATAATCTAGACTCACAGCAGAACGCCATAAGGTGCCCGAGGCAGCAATAGACCCATGGAGACAAGTCGGCTGGGGACGATGTATTGAATCGGGACGCAATTTGAGTGATCCATCGTCATTAGGTGGCCCTGAACGTTGCAATTCACTATCAGTTTTTCGTCCCATTCGATAATCTAGATTCACAGCAGAACGGCCATAAGGTGCCCGAGGCAGCAATAGACCCATGGAGTCAAGTCGGCTGGAGGACGATGTATTGAATCGGGACGCAATTTGAGTGATCCATCGTCATTAGGAGGCCCTAAACGTTACAATTCACTATCAGTTTTTTGTCCCATTCGATAATATAGACTCACAGCAGAACGGCCATAAGGTGCCCGAGGCAGCAATAGACCCATGGAGTCAAGTCGGCTGGAGGACGATGTATTGAATCGGGACGCAATTTGAGTGATCCATCGTCATTAGGAGGCCCTGAACGTTACAATTCACTATCAGTTTTTCGTCCCATTCGTTAATATAGACTCACAGCAGAACAGCCATAAGGTGCCCGTGATCCATCGTCATTAGGTGGCCCTGAACGGTACAATTCACTATCAGTTCTTCGTCCGATTCGAAAATCTTTGACTCACAGCAGAACGGCCATAAGGTGCCCGAGGCAGCAATAGACGCATGGAGACAAGTCTGCTGGAGGACGATGTATTGAATCGGGACGCAATTTGAGTGTTCCATCGTCATTTTGAGGCCCTGAATGTTACAATTCACTATCAGTTTTTCGTCCGATTCGAAAATCTTTGCGTCACAGCAGGCCTGCCATAAGGTGCCCGAGGCAGCAATAGACCCATGGAGACAAGTCTGCTGGAGGACGATGTATTGAATCGGGACGCAATTTGTGTGATCCATCGTCATTAGGTGGCCCTGAACGTTACAATTCACTATCAGTTTTTCATCCCATTCTATAATCTAGACTCACAGCAGAACGGCCATAAGGTGCCCGAGGCAGCAATAGTCCCATGGAGTCAAGTCGGCTGGGGACGATGTATTGAATCGGGACGCAATTTGAGTGATCCATCGTCATTAGGTGGCCCTGAACGTTACAATTCACTATCAGTTTTTCGTCCCATTCGATAATCTAGACTCACAGCAGAACGGCCATAAGGTGCCCGAGGCAGCAATAGACCCATAGAGTCAAGTTGGCTGGAGGACGATGTATTGAATCGGGACGCAATTTGAGAGATCCATCGTCATTAGGTGGCCCTGAACGTTACAATTCACTATCAGTTTTTCGTCCCATTCGATAATCTAGACTCACAGCAGAACGGCCATAAGGTGCCCGAGGCAGCAATAGAGCCATGGGGACAAGTCAGCTGGAGGACGATGTATTGAATCGGGACGCAATTTGAGTGATCCATCGTCATTAGGAGGCCCTGAACGTTACAATTCACTATCAGTTTTTCGTCCCATTCGATAATCTAGATTCACAGCAGAACGGCCATAAGGTGCCCGAGGCAGCAATTGACCCATGGAGTCAAATCGGCTGGTGGACGATGTATTGAATCGGGACGCAATTTGAGTGATCCATCGTCATTAGGTGGCCCTGAACAGCAGAACGGCCATAAGGTGCCCGAGGCAGCAATCGACCCATGGAGACAAGTCTGCTGGAGGACGATGTATTGAATCGGGACGCAATTTGAGTGATCCATCGTCATTAGGAGGCCATGAACGTTACAATTCACTATCAGTTTTTCGTCCCATTCGATAATCTAGACTCACAGCAGAACGGCCATAAGGTGCCCGAGGCAGCAATAGACCCATGGAGACAAGTCGGCTGGGGACGATGTATTGATTCGGGACGCAATTTGAGTGATCCATCGTCATTAGGTGGCCCTGAACGTTACAATTCACTATCAGTTTTTCGTCCCAATCGATAATCTAGATTCACAGCAGAACGGCCATAAGGTGCCCGAGGCAGCAATAGACCCATGGAGTCAAGTCGGCTGGAGGACGATGTATTGAATCGGCACGCAATTTGAGAGATCCATCGTCATTAGGTGGCCCTGAATGTTACAATTCACTATCAGTTTTTCGTCCCATTCGATAATCTAGACTCACAGCAGAACGGCTATAAGGCGCCCGAGGCAGCAATAGACCCATGGAGACAAGTCTGCTGGAGGACGATGTACTGAATCGGGACGCAATTTGAGTGATCCATCGTCATTAGGAGGCCCTGAACGTTACAATTCACTATCAGTTTTTTGTCCAATTCGATAATCTAGACTCACAGCAGAACGGCCATAAGGTGCCCGAGGCAGCAATAGACCCATGGAGTCAGGTCGGCTGGAGGACGATGTATTGAATCGGGACGCAATTTGAGTGATCCATCGTCATTAGGTAGCCCTGAACGGTACAATTCACTATCAGTTCTTCGTCCGATTCGAAAATCTTTGACTCACAGCAGAACGGCCATAAGGTGCCCGAGGCAGCAATAGACCCATGAAGTCAAATCTGCTGGAGGACGATGTATTGAATCAGGACGCAATTTGAGTGATCCATCGTCATTAGGTGGCCCTGAACGTTACAATTCACTATCAGTTTTTCGTCCCATTCGATAATCTAGATTCACAGCATAAGGTGCCTGAGGCAGCAATAGACCCATGGAGTCAAGTCGGCTGGAGGACGATGTATTGAATCGGGACGCAATTTGAGTGATCCATCGTCATTAGGAGGCCCTGAACGTTACAATTCACTATCAGTTTTTCGTCCCATTCGATAATCTAGACTCACAGCAGAACGGCCATAAGGTGCCCGAGGCAGCAATAGACCCATGGAGTCAAGTCGGCTGGAGGACGATGTATTGAATCGGGACGCAATTTGAGAAATCCATCGTCATTAGGTGGCCCTGAACGTTACAATTCACTATCAGTTTTTCGTCCCATTCGATAATCTAGACTCACAGCAGAACGGCTATAAGGTGCCCGAGGCATCAATAGACCCATGGAGACAAGTCTGCTAGAGGACGATGTATTGAATCGGGACGCAATTTGAGTGATCCATCGTCATTAGGAGGCCCTGAACGTTACAATTCACTATCAGTTTTTTGTCCCATTCGATAATCTAGACTCACAGCAGAACGGCCATAAGGTGCCCGAGGCAGCAATAGACCCATGGAGTCAAGTCGGCTGGAGGACGATGTATTGACTCGGGACGCAATTTGAGTGATCCATCGTCATTAGGTGGCCCTGAACGGTACAATTCACTATCAGTTCTTCGTCCGATTCGAAAATCTTTGACTCACAGCAGAACGGCCATATGGTGCCCGAGGCAGCAATAGACGCATGGAGACAAGTCTGCTGGAGGACGATGTATTGAATCGGGACGCAATTTGAGTGTTCCATCGTCATTATGAGGCCCTGAACGTTACAATTCACTATCAGTTTTTCGTCCGATTCGAAAATCTTTGAGTCACAGCAGGCCTGCCATAAGGTGCCCGAGGCAGCAATAGACCCATGGAGACAAGTCTGCTGGAGGACGATGTATTGAATCGGGACGCAATTTGTGTGATCCATCGTAATTAGGTGGCCCTGAACGTTACAATTCACTATCAGTTTTTCATCCCATTCTATAATCTAGACTCACAGCAGAACGGCCATAAGGTGCCCGAGGCTGCAATAGTCTAATGGAGTCAAGTCGGCTGGGGACGATGTATTGATTCGGGACGCAATTTGAGTGATCCATCGTCATTAGGTGGCCCTGAACGTTACAATTCACTATCAGTTTTTCGTCCCATTCGATAATCTAGACTCACAGCAGAACGGCCATAAGGTGCCCGAGGCAGCAATAGACCCATAGAGTCAAGTTGGCTGGAGGACGATGTATTGAATCGGGACGCAATTTGAGAGATCCATCGTCATTAGGTGGCCCTGAACGTTACAATTCACTATCAGTTTTTCGTCCCATTCGATAATCTAGACTCACAGCAGAACGGCCATAAGGTGCCCGAGGCAGCAATAGAGCCATGGGGACAAGTCAACTGGAGGACGATGTATTGAATCGGGACGCAATTTGAGTGATCCATCGTCATTAGGTGGCCCTGAACGTTACAATTCACTATCAGTTTTTCATCCCATTCTATAATCTAGACTCACAGCAGAACGGCCATAAGGTGCCCGAGGCAGCAATAGTCCCCTTGGAGTCAAGTCGGCTAGTGGACGATGTACTGAATCGGGACGCAATTTGTGTGGTCCATCGTCATTAGGTGGCCCTGAATGTTACAAATCACTATCAGTTTTTCGTCCGATTCGAAAATCTTTGACTCACAGCAGAACGGCCATAAGGTGCCCGAGGCAGCAATCGACCCATGGAGACAAGTCTGCTGGAGGACGATGTATTGAATCGGGACGCAATTTCAGTGATCCATCGTCATTAGGTGGCCCTGAACGTTACAATTCACTATCAGTTTTTCGTCCCATTCGATAATCTAGACTCACAGCAGAACGGCCATAAGGTGCCCGAGGCAGCAATGGACCTATGGAGACAAGTCGGCTGGGGACGATGTATTGAATCGGGACGCAATTTGAGTGATCCATCGTCATTAGGTGGCCCTGAACGTTACAATTCACTATCAGTTTTTCGTCCCATTCGATAATCTAGATTCACAGCATAAGGTGCCTGAGGCAGCAATAGACCCATGGAGTCAAGTCGGCTGGAGGACGATGTATTGAATCGGGACGCAATTTGAGTGATCCATCGACATTAGGAGGCCCTGAACGTTACAATTCACTATCAGTTTTTCGTCCCATTCGATAATCTAGACTCACAGCAGAACGGCCATAAGGTGCCCGAGGCAGCAATAGACCCATGGAGTCAAGTCGGCTGGAGGACGATGTATTGAATCGGGACGCAATTTGAGAGATCCATCGTCATTAGGTGGCCCTGAACGTTACAATTCACTATCAGTTTTTCGTCCCATTCGATAATCTAGACTCACAGCAGAACGGCTATAAGGTGCCCGAGGCAGCAATAGACCCATGGAGACAAGTCTGCTAGAGGACGATGTATTGAATCGGGACGCAATTTGAGTGATCCATCGTCATTAGGAGGCCCTGAACGTTACAATTCACTATCAGTTTTTTGTCCCATTCGATAATCTAGACTCACAGCAGAACGGCCATAAGGTGCCCGAGGCAGCAATAGACCCATGGAGTCAAGTCGGCTGGAGGACGATGTATTGACTCGGGACGCAATTTGAGTGATCCATCGTCATTAGGTGGCCCTGAACGGTACAATTCACTATCAGTTCTTCGCCCGATTCGAAAATCTTTGACTCACAGCAGAACGGCCATGTGGTGCCCGAGGCAGCAATAGACGCATGGAGACAAGTCTGCTGGAGGACGATGTATTGAATCGGGACGCAATTTGAGTGTTCCTTCGTCATTATGAGGCCCTGAACGTTACAATTCACTATCAGTTTTTCGTCCGGTTCGAAAATCTTTGAGTCACAGCAGGCCTGCCATAAGGTGCCCGAGGCAGCAATAGACCCATGGAGACAAGTCTGCTGGAGGACGATGTATTGAATCGGGACGCAATTTGTGTGATCCATCGTCATTAGGTGGCCCTGAACGTTACAATTCACTATCAGTTTTTCATCCCATTCTATAATCTAGACTCACAGCAGAACGGCCATAAGGTGCCCGAGGCAGCAATAGTCCCCTTGGAGTCAAGTCGGCTAGTGGACGATGTACTGAATCGGGACGCAATTTGTGTGGTCCATCGTCATTAGGTGGCCCTGAATGTTACAAATCACTATCAGTTTTTCGTCCGATTCGAAAATCTTTGACTCAGAGCAGAACGGCCATAAGGTGCCCGAGGCAGCAATCGACCCATGGAGACAAGTCTGCTGGAGGACGATGTATTGAATCGGGACACAATTTGAGTGATCCATCGTCATTAGGAGGCCCTGAAAGTTACAATTCACTATCAGTTTTTCGTCCCATTCGATAATCTAGACTCACAGCAGAACGGCCATAAGGTGCCCGAGGCAGCAATAGACCCATGGAGTCAAGTCGGCTGGAGGACGATGTATTGAATCGGGACGCAATTTGAGTGATCCATCGTCATTAGGAGGCCCTGAACGTTACAATTCACTATCAGTTTTTCGTCCCATTCGATAATCTAGACTCACAGCAGAACGGCCATAAGGTGCCCGAGGCAGCAATAGACCCATAGAGTCAAGTCGGCTGGATGACGATGTATTGAATCGGGACGCAATTTGAGAGATCCATCGTCATTAGGTGGCCCTGAACGTTACAATTCACTATCAGTTTTTCGTCCCATTCTATAATCTAGACTCACAGCAGAACGGCCATAAGGTGCCCGAGGCAGCAATAGACCCATGGAGACAAGTCTGCTGGAGGACGATGTATTGAATCGGGACGCAATTTGAGTGATCCATCGTCATTAGGAGGCCCTGAACGTTGCAATTCACTATCAGTTTTTTGTCCCATTCGATAATCTAGACTCACAGCAGAACGGCCATAAGGAGCCCGAGGCAGCAATAGACCCATGGAGTCAAGTCGGCTGGTGGACGATGTATTGAATCGGGACGCAATTTGAGTGATCCATCGTCATTAGGTGGCCCTGAACAGCAGAACGGCCATAAGGTGCCCGAGGCAGCAATCGACCCATGGAGACAAGTCTGCTGGAGGACGATGTATTGAATCGGGACGCAATTTGAGTGATCCATCGTCATTAGGAGGCCATGAATGTTACAATTCACTATCAGTTTTTCGTCCCATTCAATAATCTAGACTCACAGCAGAACGCCATAAGGTGCCCGAGGCAGCAATAGACCCATGGAGACAAGTCGGCTGGGGACGATGTATTGAATCGGGACGCAATTTGAGTGATCCATCGTCATTAGGTGGCCCTGAACGTTGCAATTCACTATCAGTTTTTCGTCCCATTCGATAATCTAGATTCACAGCAGAACGGCCATAAGGTGCCCGAGGCAGCAATAGACCCATGGAGTCAAGTCGGCTGGAGGACGATGTATTGAATCGGGACGCAATTTGAGTGATCCATCGTCATTAGGAGGCCCTAAACGTTACAATTCACTATCAGTTTTTTGTCCCATTCGATAATATAGACTCACAGCAGAACGGCCATAAGGTGCCCGAGGCAGCAATAGACCCATGGAGTGAAGTCGGCTGGAGGACGATGTATTGAATCGGGACGCAATTTGAGTGATCCATCGTCATTAGGAGGCCCTGAACGTTACAATTCACTATCAGTTTTTCGTCCCATTCGTTAATATAGACTCACAGCAGAACGGCCATAAGGTGCCCGTGATCCATCGTCATTAGGTGGCCCTGAACGGTACAATTCACTATCAGTTCTTCGTCCGATTCGAAAATCTTTGACTCACAGCAGAACGGCCATAAGGTGCCCGAGGCAGCAATAGACGCATGGAGACAAGTCTGCTGGAGGACGATGTATTGAATCGGGACGCAATTTGAGTGTTCCATCGTCATTATGAGGCCCTGAACGTTACAATTCACTATCAGTTTTTCGTCCGATTCGAAAATCTTTGCGTCACAGCAGGCCTGCCATAAGGTGCCCGAGGCAGCAATAGACCCATGGAGCCAAGTCTGCTGGAGGACGATGTATTGAATCGGGACGCAATTTGTGTGATCCATCGTCATTAGGTGGCCCTGAACGTTACAATTCACTATCAGTTTTTCATCCCATTCTATAATCTAGACTCACAGCAGAACGGCCATAAGGTGCCCGAGGCAGCAATAGTCCCATGGAGTCAAGTCGGCTGGGGACGATGTATTGAATCGGGACGCAATTTGAGTGATCCATATTCATTAGGTGGCCCTGAACGTTACAATTCACTATCAGTTTTTCGTCCCATTCGATAATCTAGACTCACAGCAGAACGGCCATAAGGTGCCCGAGGCAGCAATAGACCCATAGAGTCAAGTTGGCTGGAGGACGATGTATTGAATCGGGACGCAATTTGAGAGATCCATCGTCATTAGGTGGCCCTGAACGTTACAATTCACTATCAGTTTTTCGTCCCATTCGATAATCTAGACTCACAGCAGAACGGCCATAAGGTGCCCGAGGCAGCAATAGAGCCATGGGGACAAGTCGGCTGGAGGACGATGTATTGAATCGGGACGCAATTTGAGTGATCCATCGTCATTAGGAGGCCCTGAACGTTACAATTCACTATCAGTTTTTCGTCCCATTCGATAATCTAGATTCACAGCAGAACGGCCATAAGGTGCCCGAGGCAGCAATTGACCCATGGAGTCAAATCGGCTGGTGGACGATGTATTCAATCGGGACGCAATTTGAGTGATCCATCGTCATTAGGTGGCCCTGAACAGCAGAACGGCCATAAGGTGCCCGAGGCAGCAATCGACCCATGGAGACAAGTCTGCTGGAGGACGATGTATTGAATCGGGACGCAATTTGAGTGATCCATCGTCATTAGGAGGCCATGAACGTTACAATTCACTATCAGTTTTTCGTCCCATTCGATAATCTAGACTCACAGCAGAACGGCCATAAGGTGCCCGAGGCAGCAATAGACCCATGGAGACAAGTCGGCTGGGGACGATGTATTGATTCGGGACGCAATTTGAGTGATCCATCGTCATTAGGTGGCCCTGAACGTTACAATTCACTATCAGTTTTTCGTCCCAATCGATAATCTAGATTCACAGCAGAACGGCCATAAGGTGCCCGAGGCAGCAATAGACCCATGGAGTCAAGTCGGCTGGAGGACGATGTATTGAATCGGCACGCAATTTGAGAGATCCATCGTCATTAGGTGGCCCTGAATGTTACAATTCACTATCAGTTTTTCGTCCCATTCGATAATCTAGACTCACAGCAGAACGGCTATAAGGCGCCCGAGGCAGCAATAGACCCATGGAGACAAGTCTGCTGGAGGACGATGTACTGAATCGGGACGCAATTTGAGTGATCCATCGTCATTAGGAGGCCCTGAACGTTACAATTCACTATCAGTTTTTTGTCCAATTCAATAATCTAGACTCACAGCAGAACGGCCATAAGGTGCCCGAGGCAGCAATAGACCCATGGAGTCAAGTCGGCTGGAGGACGATGTATTGAATCGGGACGCAATTTGAGTGATCCATCGTCATTAGGTAGCCCTGAACGGTACAATTCACTATCAGTTCTTCGTCCGATTCGAAAATCTTTGACTCACAGCAGAACGGCCATAAGGTGCCCGAGGCAGCAATAGACCCATGAAGTCAAATCTGCTGGAGGACGATGTATTGAATCAGGACGCAATTTGAGTGATCCATCGTCATTAGGTGGCCCTGAACGTTACAATTCACTATCAGTTTTTCGTCCCATTCGATAATCTAGATTCACAGCATAAGGTGCCTGAGGCAGCAATAGACCCATGGAGTCAAGTCGGCTGGAGGACGATGTATTGAATCGGGACGCAATTTGAGTGATCCATCGTCATTAGGAGGCCCTGAACGTTACAATTCACTATCAGTTTTTCGTCCCATTCGATAATCTAGACTCACAGCAGAACGGCCATAAGGTGCCCGAGGCAGCAATAGACCCATGGAGTCAAGTCGGCTGGAGGACGATGTATTGAATCGGGACGCAATTTGAGAAATCCATCGTCATTAGGTGGCCTTGAACGTTACAATTCACTATCAGTTTTTCGTCCCATTCGATAATCTAGACTCACAGCAGAACGGCTATTAGGTGCCCGAGGCATCAATAGTCCCATGGAGACAAGTCTGCTAGAGGACGATGTATTGAATCGGGACGCAATTTGAGTGATCCATCGTCATTAGGAGGCCCTGAACGTTACAATTCACTATCAGTTTTTTGTCCCATTCGATAATCTAGACTCACAGCAGAACGGCCATAAGGTGCCCGAGGCAGCAATAGACCCATGGAGTCAAGTCGGCTGGAGGACGATGTATTGACTCGGGACGCAATTTGAGTGATCCATCGTCATTAGGTGGCCCTGAACGGTACAATTCACTATCAGTTCTTCGTCCGATTCGAAAATCTTTGACTCACAGCAGAAAGGCCATATGGTGCCCGAGGCAGCAATAGACGCATGGAGACAAGTCTGCTGGAGGACGATGTATTGAATCGGGACGCAATTTGAGTGTTCCATCGTCATTATGAGGCCCTGAACGTTACAATTCACTATCAGTTTTTCGTCCGGTTCGAAAATCTTTGAGTCACAGCAGGCCTGCCATAAGGTGCCCGAGGCAGCAATAGACCCATGGAGACAAGTCTGCTGGAGGACGATGTATTGAATCGGGACGCAATTTGTGTGATCCATCGTCATTAGGTGGCCCTGAACGTTACAATTCACTATCAGTTTTTCATCCCATTCTATAATCTAGACTCACAGCAGAACGGCCATAAGGTGCCCGAGGCAGCAATAGTCCCCTTGGAGTCAAGTCGGCTAGTGGACGATGTACTGAATCGGGACGCAATTTGTGTGGTCCATCGTCATTAGGTGGCCCTGAATGTTACAAATCACTATCAGTTTTTCGTCCGATTCGAAAATCTTTGACTCACAGCAGAACGGCCATAAGGTGCCCGAGGCAGCAATCGACCCATGGAGACAAGTCTGCTGGAGGACGATGTATTGAATCGGGACGCAATTTCAGTGATCCATCGTCATTAGGTGGCCCTGAACGTTACAATTCACTATCAGTTTTTCGTCCCATTCGATAATCTAGACTCACAGCAGAACGGCCATAAGGTGCCCGAGGCAGCAATGGACCTATGGAGACAAGTCGGCTGGGGACGATGTATTGAATCGGGACGCAATTTGAGTGATCCATCGTCATTAGGTGGCCCTGAACGTTACAATTCACTATCAGTTTTTCGTCCCATTCGATAATCTAGATTCACAGCATAAGGTGCCTGAGGCAGCAATAGACCCATGGAGTCAAGTCGGCTGGAGGACGATGTATTGAATCGGGACGCAATTTGAGTGATCCATCGTCATTAGGAGGCCCTGAACGTTACAATTCACTATCAGTTTTTCGTCCCATTCGATAATCTAGACTCACAGCAGAACGGCCATAAGGTGCCCGAGGCAGCAATAGACCCATGGAGTCAAGTCGGCTGGAGGACGATGTATTGAATCGGGACGCAATTTGAGAGATCCATCGTCATTAGGTGGCCCTGAACGTTACAATTCACTATCAGTTTTTCGTCCCATTCGATAATCTAGACTCACAGCAGAACGGCTATAAGGTGCCCGAGGCAGCAATAGACCCATGGAGACAAGTCTGCTAGAGGACGATGTATTGAATCGGGACGCAATTTGAGTGATCCATCGTCATTAGGAGGCCCTGAACGTTACAATTCACTATCAGTTTTTTGTCCCATTCGATAATCTAGACTCACAGCAGAACGGCCATAAGGTGCCCGAGGCAGCAATAGACCCATGGAGTCAAGTCGGCTGGAGGACGATGTATTGACTCGGGACGCAATTTGAGTGATCCATCGTCATTAGGTGGCCCTGAACGGTACAATTCACTATCAGTTCTTCGCCCGATTCGAAAATCTTTGACTCACAGCAGAACGGCCATGTGGTGCCCGAGGCAGCAATAGACGCATGGAGACAAGTCTGCTGGAGGACGATGTATTGAATCGGGACGCAATTTGAGTGTTCCTTCGTCATTATGAGGCCCTGAACGTTACAATTCACTATCAGTTTTTCGTCCGGTTCGAAAATCTTTGAGTCACAGCAGGCCTGCCATAAGGTGCCCGAGGCAGCAATAGTCCCCTTGGAGTCAAGTCGGCTAGTGGACGATGTACTGAATCGGGACGCAATTTGTGTGGTCCATCGTCATTAGGTGGCCCTGAATGTTACAAATCACTATCAGTTTTTCGTCCGATTCGAAAATCTTTGACTCACAGCAGAACGGCCATAAGGTGCCCGAGGCAGCAATCGACCCATGGAGACAAGTCTGCTGGAGGACGATGTATTGAATCGGGACGCAATTTCAGTGATCCATCGTCATTAGGTGGCCCTGAAAGTTACAATTCACTATCAGTTTTTCGTCCGATTCGAAAATCTTTGACTCACAGCAGAACGGCCATAAGGTGCCCGAGGCAGCAATAGACCCATGAAGTCAAGTCTGCTGGAGGACGATGTATTGAATCAGGACGCAATTTGAGTGATCCATCGTCATTAGGTGGCCCTGAACGGTACAATTCACTATCAGTTCTTCGTCCGATTCGAAAATCTTTGACTCACAGCAGAACGGCCATAAGGTGCCCGAGGCAGCAATAGACCCATGAAGACAAATCTGCTGGAATACGATGTATTGAATCAGGACGCAATTTGAGTGATCCATCGTCATTAGGTGGCCCTGAACGTTACAATTCACTATCAGTTTTTCGTCCCATTCGATAATCTAGACTCACAGCAGAACGGCCATAAGGTGCCCGAGGCAGCAATGGACCTATGGAGACAAGTCGGCTGGGGACGATGTATTGAATCGGGACGCAATTTGAGTGATCCATCGTCATTAGGTGGCCCTGAACGTTACAATTCACTATCAGTTTTTCGTTCCATTCGATAATCTAGATTCACAGCATAAGGTGCCCGAGGCAGCAATAGACCCATGGAGTCAAGTCGGCTGGAGGACGATGTATTGAATCGGGACGCAATTTCAGTGATCCATCGTCATTAGGAGGCCCTGAACGTTACAATTCACTATCAGTTTTTCGTCCCATTCGATAATCTAGACTCACAGCAGAACGGCCATAAGGTGCCCGAGGCAGCAATAGACCCATGGAGTCAAGTCTGCTGGAGGACGATGTATTGAATCGGGACGCAATTTGAGTGATCCATCGTCATTAGGAGGCCATGAACGTTACAATTCACTATCAGTTTTTCGTCCCATTCGATAATCTAGACTCACAGCAGAACGGCCATAAGGTGCCCGAGGCAGCAATAGACCCATGGAGACAAGTCGGCTGGGGACGATGTATTGATTCGGGACGCAATTTGAGTGATCCATCGTCATTAGGTGGCCCTGAACGTTACAATTCACTATCAGTTTTTCGTCCCAATCGATAATCTAGATTCACAGCAGAACGGCCATAAGGTGCCCGAGGCAGCAATAGACCCATGGAGTCAAGTCGGCTGGAGGACGATGTATTGAATCGGCACGCAATTTGAGAGATCCATCGTCATTAGGTGGCCCTGAATGTTACAATTCACTATCAGTTTTTCGTCCCATTCGATAATCTAGACTCACAGCAGAACGGCTATAAGGCGCCCGAGGCAGCAATAGACCCATGGAGACAAGTCTGCTGGAGGACGATGTACTGAATCGGGACGCAATTTGAGTGATCCATCGTCATTAGGAGGCCCTGAACGTTACAATTCACTATCAGTTTTTTGTCCAATTCAATAATCTAGACTCACAGCAGAACGGCCATAAGGTGCCCGAGGCAGCAATAGACCCATGGAGTCAAGTCGGCTGGAGGACGATGTATTGAATCGGGACGCAATTTGAGTGATCCATCGTCATTAGGTAGCCCTGAACGGTACAATTCACTATCAGTTCTTCGTCCGATTCGAAAATCTTTGACTCACAGCAGAACGGCCATAAGGTGCCCGAGGCAGCAATAGACCCATGAAGTCAAATCTGCTGGAGGACGATGTATTGAATCAGGACGCAATTTGAGTGATCCATCGTCATTAGGTGGCCCTGAACGTTACAATTCACTATCAGTTTTTCGTCCCATTCGATAATCTAGATTCACAGCATAAGGTGCCTGAGGCAGCAATAGACCCATGGAGTCAAGTCGGCTGGAGGACGATGTATTGAATCGGGACGCAATTTGAGTGATCCATCGTCATTAGGAGGCCCTGAACGTTACAATTCACTATCAGTTTTTCGTCCCATTCGATAATCTAGACTCACAGCAGAACGGCCATAAGGTGCCCGAGGCAGCAATAGACCCATGGAGTCAAGTCGGCTGGAGGACGATGTATTGAATCGGGACGCAATTTGAGAAATCCATCGTCATTAGGTGGCCTTGAACGTTACAATTCACTATCAGTTTTTCGTCCCATTCGATAATCTAGACTCACAGCAGAACGGCTATTAGGTGCCCGAGGCATCAATAGACCCATGGAGACAAGTCTGCTAGAGGACGATGTATTGAATCGGGACGCAATTTGAGTGATCCATCGTCATTAGGAGGCCCTGAACGTTACAATTCACTATCAGTTTTTTGTCCCATTCGATAATCTAGACTCACAGCAGAACGGCCATAAGGTGCCCGAGGCAGCAATAGACCCATGGAGTCAAGTCGGCTGGAGGACGATGTATTGACTCGGGACGCAATTTGAGTGATCCATCGTCATTAGGTGGCCCTGAACGGTACAATTCACTATCAGTTCTTCGTCCGATTCGAAAATCTTTGACTCACAGCAGAAAGGCCATATGGTGCCCGAGGCAGCAATAGACGCATGGAGACAAGTCTGCTGGAGGACGATGTATTGAATCGGGACGCAATTTGAGTGTTCCATCGTCATTATGAGGCCCTGAACGTTACAATTCACTATCAGTTTTTCGTCCGGTTCGAAAATCTTTGAGTCACAGCAGGCCTGCCATAAGGTGCCCGAGGCAGCAATAGACCCATGGAGACAAGTCTGCTGGAGGACGATGTATTGAATCGGGACGCAATTTGTGTGATCCATCGTCATTAGGTGGCCCTGAACGTTACAATTCACTATCAGTTTTTCATCCCATTCTATAATCTAGACTCACAGCAGAACGGCCATAAGGTGCCCGAGGCAGCAATAGTCCCCTTGGAGTCAAGTCGGCTAGTGGACGATGTACTGAATCGGGACGCAATTTGTGTGGTCCATCGTCATTAGGTGGCCCTGAATGTTACAAATCACTATCAGTTTTTCGTCCGATTCGAAAATCTTTGACTCACAGCAGAACGGCCATAAGGTGCCCGAGGCAGCAATCGACCCATGGAGACAAGTCTGCTGGAGGACGATGTATTGAATCGGGACGCAATTTCAGTGATCCATCGTCATTAGGTGGCCCTGAACGTTACAATTCACTATCAGTTTTTCGTCCCATTCGATAATCTAGACTCACAGCAGAACGGCCATAAGGTGCCCGAGGCAGCAATGGACCTATGGAGACAAGTCGGCTGGGGACGATGTATTGAATCGGGACGCAATTTGAGTGATCCATCGCCATTAGGTGGCCCTGAACGTTACAATTCACTATCAGTTTTTCGTCCCATTCGATAATCTAGATTCACAGCATAAGGTGCCTGAGGCAGCAATAGACCCATGGAGTCAAGTCGGCTGGAGGACGATGTATTGAATCGGGACGCAATTTGAGTGATCCATCGTCATTAGGAGGCCCTGAACGTTACAATTCACTATCAGTTTTTCGTCCCATTCGATAATCTAGACTCACAGCAGAACGGCCATAAGGTGCCCGAGGCAGCAATAGACCCATGGAGTCAAGTCGGCTGGAGGACGATGTATTGAATCGGGACGCAATTTGAGAGATCCATCGTCATTAGGTGGCCCTGAACGTTACAATTCACTATCAGTTTTTCGTCCCATTCGATAATCTAGACTCACAGCAGAACGGCTATAAGGTGCCCGAGGCAGCAATAGACCCATGGAGACAAGTCTGCTAGAGGACGATGTATTGAATCGGGACGCAATTTGAGTGATCCATCGTCATTAGGAGGCCCTGAACGTTACAATTCACTATCAGTTTTTTGTCCCATTCGATAATCTAGACTCACAGCAGAACGGCCATAAGGTGCCCGAGGCAGCAATAGACCCATGGAGTCAAGTCGGCTGGAGGACGATGTATTGACTCGGGACGCAATTTGAGTGATCCATCGTCATTAGGTGGCCCTGAACGGTACAATTCACTATCAGTTCTTCGCCCGATTCGAAAATCTTTGACTCACAGCAGAACGGCCATGTGGTGCCCGAGGCAGCAATAGACGCATGGAGACAAGTCTGCTGGAGGACGATGTATTGAATCGGGACGCAATTTGAGTGTTCCTTCGTCATTATGAGGCCCTGAACGTTACAATTCACTATCAGTTTTTCGTCCGGTTCGAAAATCTTTGAGTCACAGCAGGCCTGCCATAAGGTGCCCGAGGCAGCAATAGTCCCCTTGGAGTCAAGTCGGCTAGTGGACGATGTACTGAATCGGGACGCAATTTGTGTGGTCCATCGTCATTAGGTGGCCCTGAATGTTACAAATCACTATCAGTTTTTCGTCCGATTCGAAAATCTTTGACTCACAGCAGAACGGCCATAAGGTGCCCGAGGCAGCAATCGACCCATGGAGACAAGTCTGCTGGAGGACGATGTATTGAATCGGGACGCAATTTCAGTGATCCATCGTCATTAGGTGGCCCTGAAAGTTACAATTCACTATCAGTTTTTCGTCCGATTCGAAAATCTTTGACTCACAGCAGAACGGCCATAAGGTGCCCGAGGCAGCAATAGACCCATGAAGTCAAGTCTGCTGGAGGACGATGTATTGAATCAGGACGCAATTTGAGTGATCCATCGTCATTAGGTGGCCCTGAACGGTACAATTCACTATCAGTTCTTCGTCCGATTCGAAAATCTTTGACTCACAGCAGAACGGCCATAAGGTGCCCGAGGCAGCAATAGACCCATGAAGACAAATCTGCTGGAATACGATGTATTGAATCAGGACGCAATTTGAGTGATCCATCGTCATTAGGTGGCCCTGAACGTTACAATTCACTATCAGTTTTTCGTCCCATTCGATAATCTAGACTCACAGCAGAACGGCCATAAGGTGCCCGAGGCAGCAATGGACCTATGGAGACAAGTCGGCTGGGGACGATGTATTGAATCGGGACGCAATTTGAGTGATCCATCGTCATTAGGTGGCCCTGAACGTTACAATTCACTATCAGTTTTTCGTCCCATTCGATAATCTAGATTCACAGCATAAGGTGCCCGAGGCAGCAATAGACCCATGGAGTCAAGTCGGCTGGAGGACGATGTATTGAATCGGGACGCAATTTCAGTGATCCATCGTCATTAGGAGGCCCTGAACGTTACAATTCACTATCAGTTTTTCGTCCCATTCGATAATCTAGACTCACAGCAGAACGGCCATAAGGTGCCCGAGGCAGCAATAGACCCATGGAGTCAAGTCGGCTGGAGGACGATGTATTGAATCGGGACGCAATTTGAGAGATCCATCGTCAGTAGGTGGCCCTGAACGTTACAATTCACTATCAGTTTTTCGTCCCATTCGATAATCTAGACTCACAGCAGAACGGCTATAATGTGCCCGAGGCAGCAATAGACCCATGGAGACAAGTCTGCTAGAGGACGATGTATTGAATCGGGACGCAATTTGAGTGATCCATCGTCATTAGGAGGCACTGAACGTTACAATTCACTATCAGTTTTTTGTCCCATTCGATAATCTAGACTCACAGCAGAACGGCCATAAGGTGCCCGAGGCAGCAATAGACCCATGGAGTCAAGTCGGCTGGAGGACGATGTATTGACTCGGGACGCAATTTGAGTGATCCATCGTCATTAGGTGGCCCTGAACGGTACAATTCACTATCAGTTTTTCGTCCGATTCGAAAATCTTTGAGTCACAGCAGGCCTGCCATAAGGTGCCCGAGGCAGCAATAGACCCATGGAGACAAGTCTGCTGGAGGACGATGTATTGAATCAGGACGCAATTTGAGTGATCCATCGTCATTAGGTGGCCCTGAACGTTACAAATCATTATCAGTTTTTCGTCCCATTCGATAATCTAGACTCACAGCACAACGGCCATAAGCTTCCCGAGGCAGCAATAGTCCCCTTGGAGTCAAGTCGGCTAGTGGACGATGTACTGAATCGGGACGCAATTTGTGTGGTCCATCGTCATTAGGTGGCCCTGAATGTTACAAATCACTATCAGTTTTTCGTCCGATTCGAAAATCTTTGACTCACAGCAGAACGGCCATAAGGTGCCCGAGGCAGCAATCGACCCATGGAGACAAGTCTGCTGGAGGACGATGTATTGAATCGGGACGCAATTTGAGTGATCCATAGTCATTAGGTGGCCCTGAAAGTTACAATTCACTATCAGTTTTTCGTCCGATTCGAAAATCTTTGACTCACAGCAGAACGGCCATAAGGTGCCCGAGGCAGCAATAGACCCATGGAGACAAGTCGGCTGGGGACGATGTATTGAATCGGGACGCAATTTGAGTGATCCATCGTCATTAGGTGGCCCTGAACGTTACAATTCACTATCAGTTTTTCGTCCCATTCGATAATCTAGATTCACAGCAGAACGGCCAAAAGGTGCCCGAGGCAGCAATAGACCCATGGAGTCAACTCGGCTGGAGGACGATGTATTGAATCGGGACGCAATTTGCGTGGTCCATCGTCATTAGGTGGCCCTGAATGTTGCAATTCACTATCAGTTTTTCGTCCGATTCGAAAATCTTTGACTCACAGCAGAACGGCCATTAGGTGCCCGAGGCAGCAATCGACCCATGGAGTCACGTCGCCTGGAGGACGATGTATTGAATCGGAACGCAATTTGAGTGATCCATCGTCATTAGGAGGCCCTGAACGTTACAATTCACTATCAGTTTTCTGTCCCATTCGATAATCTAGACTCACAGCAGGACGGCCATAAGGTGCCCGAGGCAGCAATAGACCCATGGAGTCAAGTCGGCTGGAGGACGATGTATTGAATCGGGACGCAATTTGAGTGATCCATCGTCATTAGGTGGCCCTGAACGTTACAATTCACTATCAGTTTTTTGTCCCATTCTATAATCTAGACTCACAGCAGAACGGCCATAAGGTGCCCGAGGCAGCAATAGTCCCCTTGGAGTCAAGTCGGCTAGTGGACGATGTACTGAATCGGGACGCAATTTGTGTGGTCCATCGTCATTAGGTGGCCCTGAATGTTACAAATCACAATCAGTTTTTCGTCCGATTCGAAAATCTTTGACTCACAGCAGAACGGCCATAAGGTGCCCGAGGCAGCAATCGACCCATGGAGACAAGTCTGCTTGAGGACGATGTAATGAATCGGGACGCAATTTCAGTGATCCATCGTCATTAGGTGGCCCTGAAAGTTACAATTCACTATCAGTTTTTCGTCCGATTCGAAAATCTTTGACTCACAGCAGAACGGCCATAAGTTGCCCGAGGCAGCAATAGACCCATGAAGTCAAGTCTGCTGGAGGACGATGTATTGAATCAGGACGCAATTTGAGTGATCCATCGTCATTAGGTGGCCCTGAACGTTACAATTCATTATCAGTTTTTCGTCCCATTCGATAATCTAGACTCACAGCAGAACGGCCATAAGCTTCCCGAGGCAGCAATAGACGCATGGAAACAAGTCTGCTGGAGGACGATGTATTGAATCGGGACGCAATTTGAGTGTTCCATCGTCATTAGGAGGCACTGAACGTTACAATTCACTATCAGTTTTTCGTCCGATTCGAAAATCTTTGAGTCACAACAGGCCTGCCATTAGGTGCCCGAGGCAGCAATAGACCCATGGAGACAAGTCTGCTGGAGGACGATGTATTGAATCGGGACGCAATTTGAGTGATCCATCGTCATTAGGTGGCCCTGAACGTTACAATTCACTATCAGTTTTTCATCCCATTCTATAATCTAGACTCACAGCAGAACGGCCATAAGGTGCCCGAGGCAGCAATAGTCCCCTTGGAGTCAAGTCGGCTAGTGGACGATGTACTGAATCGGGACGCAATTTGTGTGGTCCATCGTCATTAGGTGGCCCTGAATGTTACAAATCACTATCAGTTTTTCGTCCGATTCGAAAATCTTTGACTCACAGCGGAACGGCCATAAGGTGCCCGAGGCAGCAATCGACCCATGGAGACAAGTCTGCTGGAGGACGATGTATTGAATCGGGACGCAATTTGAGTGATCCATAGTCATTAGGTGGCCCTCAAAGTTACAATTCACTATCAGTTTTTCGTCCGATTCGAAAATCTTTGACTCACAGCAGAACGGCCATAAGGTGCCCGAGGCAGCAATAGACCCATGAAGTCAAGTCTGCTGGAGGACGATGTATTGAATCAGGACGCAATTTGAGTGATCCATCGTCATTAGGTGGCCCTGAACGTTACAATTCACTATAAGTTTTTCGTCCCATTCGATAATCTAGACTCACAGCAGAACGGCCATAAGGTGCCCGAGGCAGCAATAGACCCATGGAGACAAGTCGGCTGGGGACGATGTATTGAATCGGGACGCAATTTGAGTGATCCATCGTCATTAGGTGGCCCTGAACGTTACAATTCACTATCAATTTTTCGTCCCATTCGATAATCTAGATTCACAGCAGAACGGCCAAAAGGTGCCCGAGGCAGCAATAGACCCATGGAGTCAACTCGGCTGGAGGACGATGTATTGAATCGGGACGCAATTTGCGTGGTCCATCGTCATTAGGTGGCCCTGAATGTTGCAATTCACTATCAGTTTTTCGTCCGATTCGAAAATCTTTGACTCACAGCAGAACGGCCATTAGGTGCCCGAGGCAGCAATCGACCCATGGAGTCAAGTCGCCTGGAGGACGATGTATTGAATCGGAACGCAATTTGAGTGATCCATCGTCATTAGGAGGCCCTGAACGTTACAATTCACTATCAGTTTTTTGTCCCATTCGATAATCTAGACTCACAGCAGAACGGCCATAAGGTGCCCGAGGCAGCAATAGACGCATGGAGACAAGTCTGCTGGAGGACGATGTATTGAATCGGGACGCAATTTGAGTGATCCATCGTCATTAGGTGTCCCTGAACGTTACAATTCACTATCAGTTTTTCATCCCATTCTATCATCTAGACCCACAGCAGAACGGCCATAAGGTGCCCGAGGCAGCAATAGTCCCATGGAGTCAAGTCGGCTAGTGGACGATGTACTGAATCGGTACGCAATTTGTGTGGTCCATCGTCATTAGGTGGCCCTGAATGTTACAAATCACTATCAGTTTTTCGTCCGATTCGAAAAGCTTTGACTCACAGCAGAACGGCCAAAAGGTGCCCGAGGCAGCAATAGACCCATGAAGTCAAGTCTGCTGGAGGACGATGTATTGAATCAGGACGCAATTTGAGTGATCCATCGTCATTAGGTGGCCCTGAACGTTACAATTCACTATCAGTTTTTCGTCCCATTCGATAATCTAGATTCACAGCTGAACGGCCATAAGGTGCCCGAGGCAGCAATAGACCCATGGAGTCAACTCGGCTGGACGACGATGTATTGAATCGGGACGCAATTTGCGTGGTCCATCGTCATTAGGTGGCCCTGAATGTTACAATTCACTATCAGTTTTTCGTCCGATTCGAAAATCTTTGACTCACAGCAGAACGGCCATTAGGTGCCCGAGGCAGCAATCGACCCATGGAGACAAGTCTGCTGGAGGACGATGTATTGAATCGGGACGCAATTTGAGTGATCCATCGTCATTAGGAGGCCCTGAACGTTACAATACACTATCAGTTTTTCGTCCCATTCGATCATCTAGACTCACAGCAGAACGGCCATAAGGTGCCCGAGGCAGCAATAGACCCATGAAGTCAAGTCTGCTGGAGGACGATGTATTGAATCGGGACGCAATTTGAGTGATCCATCGTCATTAGGTGGCCCAGAATGTTACAAATCACTATCAGTTTTTCGTCCGATTCGAAAATCTTTGACTCACAGCAGAACGGCCATAAGGTGCCCGAGGCAGCAATCGACCCATGGAGACAAGTCTGCTGGAGGACGATGTATTGAATCGGGACGCAATTTGAGTGATCCATAGTCATTAGGTGGCCCTGAAAGTTACAATTCACTATCAGTTTTTCGTCCGATTCGAAAATCTTTGACTCACAGCAGAACGGCCATAAGGTGCCCGAGGCAGCAATAGACCCATGAAGTCAAGTCTGCTGGAGGACGATGTATTGAATCAGGACGCAATTTGAGTGATCCATCGTCATTAGGTGGCCCTGAACGTTACAATTCACTATCAGTTTTTCGTCCCATTCGATAATCTAGACTCACAGCAGAACGGCCATAAGGTGCCCGAGGCAGCAATGGACCTATGGAGACAAGTCGGCTAGGGACGATGTATTGAATCGGGACGCAATTTGAGTGATCCATCGTCATTAGGTGGCCCTGAACGTTACAATTCACTATCAGTTTTTCGTCCCATTCGATAATCTAGATTCACAGCATAAGGTGCCCGAGGCAGCAATAGACCCATGGAGTCAAGTCGGCTGGAGGACGATGTATTGAATCGGGACGCAATTTGAGTGATCCATCGTCATTAGGAGGCCCTGAACGTTACAATTCACTATCAGTTTTTCGTCCCATTCGATAATCTAGACTCACAGCAGAACGGCCATAAGGTGCCCGAGGCAGCAATAGACCCATGGAGTCAAGTCGGCTGGAGGACGATGTATTGAATCGGGACGCAATTTGAGAGATCCATCGTCATTAGGTGGCCCTGAACGTTACAATTCACTATCAGTTTTTCGTCCCATTCGTAATCTAGAGTCACAGCAGAACGGCTATAAGGTGCCCGAGGCAGCAATAGACCCTTGGAGACAAGTCTGCTAGAGGACGATGTATTGAATCGGGACGCAATTTGAGTGTTCCATCGTCATTAGGAGGCCCTGAACGTTACAATTCACTATCAGTTTTTCATCCCATTCTATAATCTAGACTCACAGCAGAACGGCCATAAGGTGCCCGAGGTAGCAATAGTCCCCTTGGAGTCAAGTCGGCTAGTGGACGATGTACTGAATCGGGACGCAATTTGTGTGGTCCATCGTCATTAGGTGACCTGAATGTTACAAATCACTATCAGTTTTTCGTCCGATTCGAAACTCTTTGACTCACAGCAGAACGGCCATAAGGTGCCCGAGGCAGCAATCGACCCATGGAGACAAGTCGGCTGGGGACGATGTATTGAATCGGGACGCAATTTGAGTGATCCATCGTCATTAGGTGGCCCTGAACGTTACAATTCACTATCAGTTTTTCGTCCCATTCGATAATCTAGATTCACAGCAGAACGGCCAAAAGGTGCCCGAGGCAGCAATAGACCCATGGAGTCAACTCGGCTGGAGGACGATGTATTGAATCGGGACGCAATTTGCGTGGTCCATCGTCATTAGGTGGCCCTGAATGTTGCAATTCACTATCAGTTTTTCGTCCGATTCGAAAATCTTTGACTCACAGCAGAACGGCCATTAGGTGCCCGATGCAGCAATCGACCCATGGAGTCAAGTCGCCTGGAGGACGATGTATTGAATCGGAACGCAATTTGAGTGATCCTTCGTCATTAGGAGGCCCTGAACGTTACAATTCACTATCAGTTTTTTGTCCCATTCGATAATCTAGACTCACAGCAGAACGGCCATAAGGTGCCCGAGGCAGCAATAGACCCATGGAGTCAAGTCGGCTGGAGGACGATGTATTGAATCGGGACGCAATTTGAGTGATCCATCGTCATTAGGTGGCCCTGAACGTTACAATTCACTATCAGTTTTTTGTCCCATTCTATAATCTAGACTCACAGCAGAACGGCCATAAGGTGCCCGAGGCAGCAATAGTCCCCTTGGAGTCAAGTCGGCTAGTGGACGATGTACTGAATCGGGACGCAATTTGTGTGGTCCATCGTCATTAGGTGGCCCTGAATGTTACAAATCACTATCAGTTTTTCGTCCGATTCGAAAATCTTTGACTCACAGCAGAACGGCCATAAGGTGCCCGAGGCAGCAATCGACCCATGGAGACAAGTCTGCTGGAGGACGATGTATTGAATCGGGACGCAATTTCAGTGATCCATCGTCATTAGGTGGCCCTGAAAGTTACAATTCACTATCAGTTTTTCGTCCGATTCGAAAATCTTTGACTCACAGCAGAACGGCCATAAGTTGCCCGAGGCAGCAATAGACCCATGAAGTCAAGTCTGCTGGAGGACGATGTATTGAATCAGGACGCAATTTGAGTGATCCATCGTCATTAGGTGGCCCTGAACGTTACAATTCATTATCAGTTTTTCGTCCCATTCGATAATCTAGACTCACAGCAGAACGGCCATAAGCTTCCCGAGGCAGCAATAGACGCATGGAAACAAGTCTGCTGGAGGACGATGTATTGAATCGGGACGCAATTTGAGTGTTCCATCGTCATTAGGAGGCACTGAACGTTACAATTCACTATCAGTTTTTCGTCCGATTCGAAAATCTTTGAGTCACAACAGGCCTGCCATTAGGTGCCCGAGGCAGCAATAGACCCATGGAGACAAGTCTGCTGGAGGACGATGTATTGAATCGGGACGCAATTTGAGTGATCCATCGTCATTAGGTGGCCCTGAACGTTACAATTCACTATCAGTTTTTCATCCCATTCTATAATCTAGACTCACAGCAGAACGGCCATAAGGTGCCCGAGGCAGCAATAGTCCCCTTGGAGTCAAGTCGGCTAGTGGACGATGTACTGAATCGGGACGCAATTTGTGTGGTCCATCGTCATTAGGTGGCCCTGAATGTTACAAATCACTATCAGTTTTTCGTCCGATTCGAAAATCTTTGACTCACAGCAGAACGGCCATTAGGTGCCCGAGGCAGCAATCGACCCATGGAGACAAGTCTGCTGGAGGACGATGTATTGAATCGGGACGCAATTTGAGTGATCCATAGTCATTAGGTGGCCCTGAAAGTACAATTCACTATCAGTTTTTCGTCCGATTCGAAAATCTTTGACTCACAGCAGAACGGCCATAAGGTGCCCGAGGCAGCAATAGACCCATGAAGTCAAGTCTGCTGGAGGACGATGTATTGAATCAGGACGCAATTTGAGTGATCCATCGTCATTAGGTGGCCCTGAACGTTACAATTCACTATAGGTTTTTCGTCCCATTCGATAATCTAGACTCACAGCAGAACGGCCATAAGGTGCCCGAGGCAGCAATAGACCCATGGAGACAAGTCGGCTGGGGACGATGTATTGAATCGGGACGCAATTTGAGTGATCCATCGTCATTAGGTGGCCCTGAACGTTACAATTCACTATCAGTTTTTCGTCCCATTCGATAATCTAGATTCACAGCAGAACGGCCAAAAGGTGCCCGAGGCAGCAATAGACCCATGGAGTCAACTCGGCTGGAGGACGATGTATTGAATCGGGACGCAATTTGCGTGGTCCATCGTCATTAGGTGGCCCTGAATGTTGCAATTCACTATCAGTTTTTCGTCCGATTCGAAAATCTTTGACTCACAGCAGAACGGCCATTAGGTGCCCGAGGCAGCAATCGACCCATGGAGTCAAGTCGGCTGGAGGACGATGTATTGAATCGGGACGCAATTTGAGTGATCCATCGTCATTAGGTGGCCCTGAATGTTACAATTCACTATCAGTTTTTTGTCCCATTCGATAATCTAGACTCACAGCAGAACGGCCATAAGGTGCCCGAGGCAGCAATAGTCCCCTTGGAGTCAAGTCGGCTAGTGGACGATGTACTGAATCGGGACGCAATTTGTGTGGTCCATCGTCATTAGGTGGCCCTGAATGTTACAAATCACTATCAGTTTTTCGTCCGATTCGAAAATCTTTGACTCACAGCAGAACGGCCATAAGGTGCCCGAGGCAGCAATCGACCCATGGAGACAAGTCTGCTGGAGGACGATGTATTGAATCGGGACGCAATTTCAGTGATCCATCGTCATTAGGTGGCCCTGAATGTTACAATTCACTATCAGTTTTTCGTCCGATTCGAAAATCTTTGACTCACAGCAGAACGGCCATAAGTTGCCCGAGGCAGCAATAGACCCATGAAGTCAAGTCTGCTGGAGGACGATGTATTGAATCAGGACGCAATTTGAGTGATCCATCGTCATTAGGTGGCCCTGAACGTTACAATTCATTATCAGTTTTTCGTCCCATTCGATAATCTAGACTCACAGCAGAACGGCCATAAGCTTCCCGAGGCAGCAATAGACGCATGGAAACAAGTCTGCTGGAGGACGATGTATTGAATCGGGACGCAATTTGAGTGTTACATCGTCATTAGGAGGCAGTGAACGTTACAATTCACTATCAGTTTTTCGTCCGATTCGAAAATCTTTGAGTCACAACAGGCCTGCCATTAGGTGCCCGAGGCAGCAATCGACCCATGGAGACAAGTCTGCTGGAGGACGATGTATTGAATCGGGACGCAATTTGAGTGATCCATAGTCATTAGGTGGCCCTGAAAGTTACAATTCACTATCAGTTTTTCGTCCGATTCGAAAATCTTTGACTCACAGCAGAACGGCCATAAGGTGCCCGAGGCAGCAATAGACCCACGAAGTCAAGTCTGCTGGAGGACGAGGTATTGAATCAGGACGCAATTTGAGTGATCCATCGTCATTAGGTGGCCCTGAACGTTACAATTCACTATCAGTTTTTCGTCCCATTCGATAATCTAGATTCACAGCTGAACGGCCATATGGTGCCCGAGGCAGCAATAGACCCATGGAGTCAACTCGGCTGGACGACGATGTATTGAATCGGGACGCAATTTGCGTGGTCCATCGTCATTAGGTGGCCCTGAATGTTACAATTCACTATCAGTTTTTCGTCCGATTCGAAAATCTTTGACTCACAGCAGAACGGCCATTAGGTGCCAGAGGCAGCAATCGACCCATGGAGACAAGTCTGCTGGAGGACGATGTATTGAATCGGGACGCAATTTGAGTGATCCATCGTCATTAGGAGGCCCTGAACGTTACAATACACTATCAGTTTTTCGTCCCATTCGATCATCTAGACTCACAGCAGAACGGCCATAAGGTGCCCGAGGCAGCAATAGACCCATGAAGTCAAGTCTGCTGGAGGACGATGTATTGAATCGGGACGCAATTTGAGTGATCCATCGTCATTAGGTGGCCCAGAATGTTACAAATCACTATCAGTTTTTCGTCCGATTCGAAAATCTTTGACTCACAGCAGAACGGCCATAAGGTGCCCGAGGCAGCAATCGACCCATGGAGACAAGTCTGCTGGAGGACGATGTATTGAATCGGGACGCAATTTGAGTGATCCATCGTCATTAGGTGGCCCTGAACGTTACAATTCACTATCAGTTTTTCATCCCATTCTATCATCTAGACTCACAGCAGAACGGCCATAAGGTGCCCGAGGCAGCAATAGTCCCATGGAGTCAAGTCGGCTAGTGGACGATGTACTGAATCGGGACGCAATTTGTGTGGTCCATCGTCATTAGGTGGCCCTGAATGTTACAAATCACTATCAGTTTTTCGTCCGATTCGAAAATCTTTGACTCACAGCAGAACGGCCAAAAGGTGCCCGAGGCAGCAATAGACCCATGAAGTCAAGTCTGCTGGAGGACGATGTATTGAATCAGGACGCAATTTGAGTGATCCATCGTCATTAGGTGGCCCTGAACGTTACAATTCACTATCAGTTTTTCGTCCCATTCGATAATCTAGATTCACAGCTGAACGGCCATAAGGTGCCCGAGGCAGCAATAGACCCATGGAGTCAACTCGGCTGGACGACGATGTATTGAATCGGGACGCAATTTGCGTGGTCCATCGTCATTAGGTGGCCCTGAATGTTACAATTCACTATCAGTTTTTCGTCCGATTCGAAAATCTTTGACTCACAGCAGAACGGCCATTAGGTGCCAGAGGCAGCAATCGACCCATGGAGACAAGTCTGCTGGAGGACGATGTATTGAATCGGGACGCAATTTGAGTGATCCATCGTCATTAGGAGGCCCTGAACGTTACAATACACTATCAGTTTTTCGTCCCATTCGATCATCTAGACTCACAGCAGAACGGCCATAAGGTGCCCGAGGCAGCAATAGACCCATGAAGTCAAGTCTGCTGGAGGACGATGTATTGAATCGGGACGCAATTTGAGTGATCCATCGTCATTAGGTGGCCCTGAACGTTACAATTCACTATCAGTTTTTCGTCCCATTCGATAATCTAGATTCACAGCAGAATGGCCAAAAGGTGCCCGAGGCAGCAATAGACCCATGGAGTCAACTCGGCTGGAGGACGATGTATTGAATCGGGACGCAATTTGCGTGGTCCATCGTCATTAGGTGGCCCTGAATGTTACAATTCACTATCAGTTTTTCGTCCGATTCGAAAATCTTTGACTCACAGCAGAACGGCCATTAGGTGCCCGAGGCAGCAATCGACCCATGGAGTCAAGTCGCCTGGAGGACGATGTATTGAATCGGGACGCAATTTGAGTGATCCATCGTCATTAGGAGGCCCTGAACGTTACAATTCACTATCAGTTTTTCGTCCCATTCGATAATCTAGACTCACAGCTGAACGGCCAAAGGGTGCCCGAGGCAGCAATAAACCCATGAAGTCAAGTCTGCTGGAGGACGATGTATTGAATCAGGACGCAATTTGAGTGATCCATCGTCATTAGGTGGCCCTGAACGTTACAATTCACTATCAGTTTTTCGTCCCATTCGATAATCTAGACTCACAGCAGAACGGCCATAAGGTGCCCGAGGCAGCAATAGACCCATGGAGACAAGTCGGCTGGTGACGATGTATTGAATCGGGACGCAATTTGAGTGATCCATCGTCATTAGGTGGCCCTGAACGTTTTAATTCACTATCAGTTTTTCGTCCCATTCGATAAACTAGATACACAGCAGAACGGCCATAAGGTGCCCGGGGCAGCAATAGACCCGTGGAGTCAACTCGGCTGGAGGACGATGAATTGAATCGGGACGCAATTTGAGTGATCCATCGTCATTAGGAGGCCCTGAACGTTACAATTCACTATCAGTTTTTCGTCCCATTCGATAATCTAGACTCACAGCAGAACGGCCATAAGGTGCCCGAGGCAGCAATAGACCCATGGAGTCAAGTCGGCTGGAGGACGATGTATTGAATCGGGACGCAATTTGAGTGATCCATCGTCATTAGGTGGCCCTGAACGTTACAATTCACTATCAGTTTTTCGTCCCATTCGATAATCTAGACTCACAGCAGAACGGCCATAAGGTGCCCGAGGCAGCAATTGACCCATGGAGACAAGTCGGCTGGAGGACCATGCATTGAATCGGGACGCAATTTGAG
Source organism: Schistocerca cancellata (assembly GCF_023864275.1). Lineage (NCBI taxonomy): Eukaryota > Metazoa > Arthropoda > Insecta > Orthoptera > Acrididae > Schistocerca > Schistocerca cancellata. The sequence continues at coordinate 2,239,265 of NW_026047092.1, read as the reverse complement.
TGTTCCATCGTCATTAGGAGGCCCTGAACGTTACAATTCACTATCATTTTTTCGTCCGATTCGAAAATCTTCGAGTCACAGCTGAACGGCCATAAGGTGCCCGAGGCAGCAATAGACCCATGGAGACAAGTCGGCTGGGGACGATGTATTGAATCGGGACGCAATTTGCGTGGTCCATCGTCATTAGGTGGCCCTGAATGTTACAATTCACTATCAGTTTTTCGTCCGATTCGAAAATCTTTGACTCACAGCAGAACGGCCATTAGGTGCCCGAGGCAGCAATCGACCCATGGAGACAAGTCTGCTGGAGGACGATGTATTGAATCGGGACGCAATTTGAGTGATCCATCGTCATTAGGAGGCCCTGAACGTTACAATACACTATCAGTTTTTGTCCCATTCGATCATCTAGACTCACAGCAGAACGGCCATAAGGTGCCCGAGGCAGCCACAGACCCATGGAGTCAAGTCGCCTGGAGGACGATGTATTGAATCGGGACGCAATTTGAGTAATCCATCGTCATTAGGAGGCCCTGAACGTTACAATACACTATCAGTTTTTCGTCCCATTCGATCATCTAGCCTCACAGCAGAACGGCCATAAGGTGCCCGAGGCAGCCATAGACCCATGGAGACAAGTCTGCTGGAGGACGATGTACTGAATCAGGACGCAATTTGAGTGATCCATCGTCATTAGGTGGCCCTGAACGTTACAATTCATTATCAGTTTTTCGTCCCATTCGATAATCTAGACTCACAGCAGAACGGCCATAAGCTTCCCGAGGCAGCAATAGACGCATGGAAACAAGTCTGCTGGAGGACGATGTATTGAATCGGGACGCAATTTGAGTGTTCCATCGTCATTAGGAGGCACTGAACGTTACAATTCACTATCAGTTTTTCGTCCGATTCGAAAATCTTTGAGTCACAACAGGCCTGCCATTAGGTGCCCGAGGCAGCAATAGACCCATGGAGACAAGTCTGCTGGAGGACGATGTATTGAATCGGGACGCAATTTGAGTGATCCATCGTCATTAGGTGGCCCTGAACGTTACAATTCACTATCAGTTTTTCATCCCATTCTATAATCTAGACTCACAGCAGAACGGCCATAAGGTGCCTGAGGCAGCAATAGTCCCCTTGGAGTCAAGTCGGCTAGTGGACGATGTACTGAATCGGGACGCAATTTGTGTGGTCCATCGTCATTAGGTGGCCCTGAATGTTACAAATCACTATCAGTTTTTCGTCCGATTCGAAAATCTTTGACTCACAGCAGAACGGCCATAAGGTGCCCGAGGCAGCAATCGACCCATGGAGACAAGTCTGCTGGAGGACGATGTTTTGAATCGGGACGCAATTTGAGTGATCCATAGTCATTAGGTGGCCCTGAAAGTTACAATTCACTATCAGTTTTTCGTCCGATTCGAAAATCTTTGACTCACAGCAGAACGGCCATAAGGTGCCCGAGGCAGCAATAGACCCATGAAGTCAAGTCTGCTGGAGGACGATGTATTGAATCAGGACGCAATTTGAGTGATCCATCGTCATTAGGTGGCCCTGAACGTTACAATTCACTATAAGTTTTTCGTCCCATTCGATAATCTAGACTCACAGCAGAACGGCCATAAGGTGCCCGAGGCAGCAATAGACCCATGGAGACAAGTCGGCTGGGGACGATGTATTGAATCGGGACGCAATTTGAGTGATCCATCGTCATTAGGTGGCCCTGAACGTTACAATTCACTATCAGTTTTTCGTCCCATTCGATAATCTAGATTCACAGCAGAACGGCCAAAAGGTGCCCGAGGCAGCAATAGACCCATGGAGTCAACTCGGCTGGAGGACGATGTATTGAATCGGGACGCAATTTGCGTGGTCCATCGTCATTAGGTGGCCCTGAATGTTGCAATTCACTATCAGTTTTTCGTCCGATTCGAAAATCTTTGAGTCACAACAGGCCTGCCATTAGGTGCCCGAGGCAGCAATCGACCCATGGAGACAAGGCTGCTGGAGGACGATGTATTGAATCGGGACGCAATTTGAGTGATCCATCGTCATTAGGTGGCCCTGAACGTTACAATTCACTATCAGTTTTTCATCCCATTCTATAATCTAGACTCACAGCAGAACGGCCATAAGGTGCCCGAGGCAGCAATAGTCCCCTTGGAGTCAAGTCGGCTAGTGGACGATGTACTGAATCGGGACGCAATTTGTGTGGTCCATCGTCATTAGGTGGCCCTGAATGTTACAAATCACTATCAGTTTTTCGTCCGATTCGAAAATCTTTGACTCACAGCAGAACGGCCATAAGGTGCCCGAGGCAGCAATCGACCCATGGAGACAAGTCTGCTGGAGGCCGATGTATTGAATCGGGACGCAATTTCAGTGATCCATAGTCATTAGGTGGCCCTGAAAGTTACAATTCACTATCAGTTTTTCGTCCGATTCGAAAATCTTTGACTCACAGCAGAACGGCCATAAGGTGCCCGAGGCAGCAATAGACCCATGAAGTCAAGTCTGCTGGAGGACGATGTATTGAATCAGGACGCAATTTGAGTGATCCATCGTCATTAGGTGGCCCTGAATGTTGCAATTCACAATCAGTTTTTCGTCCGATTCGAAAATCTTTGACTCACAGCAGAACGCCCATTAGGTGCCCGAGGCAGCAATCGACCCATGGAGTCAAGTCGCCTGGAGGACGATGTATTGAATCGGAACGCAATTTGAGTGATCCATCGTCATTAGGAGGCCCTGAACGTTACAATTCACTATCAGTTTTTTGTCCCATTCGATAATCTAGACTCACAGCAGAACGGCCATAAGGTGCCCGAGGCAGCAATAGACCCATGGAGTCAAGCCGGCTGGAGGACGATGTATTGAATCGGGACGCAATTTGAGTGATCCATCGTCATTAGGTGGCCCTGAACGTTACAATTCACTATCAGTTTTTCGTCCGATTCGAAAATCTTTGACTCACAGCAGAACGGCCATAAGGTGCCCGAGGCAGCAATAGACGCATGGAGACAAGTCTGCTGGAGGACGATGTATTGAATCGGGACGCAATTTGAGTGATCCATCGTCATTAGGTGGCCCTGAACGTTACAATTCACTATCAGTTTTTCATCCCATTCTATCATCTAGACTCACAGCAGAACGGCCATAAGGTGCCCGAGGCAGCAATAGTCCCATGGAGTCAAGTCGGCTAGTGGACGATGTACTGAATCGGGACGCAATTTGTGTGGTCCATCGTCATTAGGTGGCCCTGAATGTTACAAATCACTATCAGTTTTTCGTCCGATTCGAAAATCTTTGACTCACAGCAGAACGGCCAAAAGGTGCCCGAGGCAGCAATAGACCCATGAAGTCAAGTCTGCTGGAGGACGATGTATTGAATCAGGACGCAATTTGAGTGATCCATCGTCATTAGGTGGCCCTGAACGTTACAATTCACTATCAGTTTTTCGTCCCATTCGATAATCTAGATTCACAGCTGAACGGCCATAAGGTGCCCGAGGCAGCAATAGACCCATGGAGTCAACTCGGCTGGACGACGATGTATTGAATCGGGACGCAATTTGCGTGGTCCATCGTCATTAGGTGGCCCTGAATGTTACAATTCACTATCAGTTTTTCGTCCGATTCGAAAATCTTTGACTCACAGCAGAACGGCCATTAGGTGCCAGAGGCAGCAATCGACCCATGGAGACAAGTCTGCTGGAGGACGATGTATTGAATCGGGACGCAATTTGAGTGATCCATCGTCATTAGGAGGCCCTGAACGTTACAATACACTATCAGTTTTTCGTCCCATTCGATCATCTAGACTCACAGCAGAACGGCCATAAGGTGCCCGAGGCAGCAATAGACCCATGAAGTCAAGTCTGCTGGAGGACGATGTATTGAATCGGGACGCAATTTGAGTGATCCATCGTCATTAGGTGGCCCAGAATGTTACAAATCACTATCAGTTTTTCGTCCGATTCGAAAATCTTTGACTCACAGCAGAACGGCCATTAGGTGCCCGAGGCAGCAATCGACCCATGGAGTCAAGTCGCCTGGAGGACGATGTATTGAATCGGGACGCAATTTGAGTGATCCATCGTCATTAGGAGGCCCTGAACGTTACAATTCACTATCAGTTTTTCGTCCCAATCGATAATCTAGACTCACAGCAGAACGGCCATAAGGTGCCCGAGGCAGCAATAGACCCATGGAGTCAAGTCGGCTGGAGGACGATGTATTGAATCGGGACGCAATTTGAGTGATCCACCGTCATTAGGTGGCCCTGAACGTTACAATTCACTATCAGTTTTTCGTCCGATTCGAAAATCTTTGACTCACAGCCGAACGGCCATAAGGTGCCCGAGGCAGCAATAGACCCATGGAGACAAGTCTGCTGGAGGACGATGTATTGAATCGAGACGCAATTTGAGTGTTCCATCGTCATTAGGAGGCACTGAACGTTACAATTCACTATCAGTTTTTCGTCCGATTCGAAAATCTTTGAGTCACAGCAGGCCTGCCATAAGGTGCCCGAGGCAGCAATAGACCCATGGAGACAAGTCTACTGGAGGACGATGTGTTGAATCGGGACGCAATTTGAGTGATCCATCGTCATTAGGTGGCCCTGAACGTTACAATTCACTATCAGTTTTTCATCCCACTCTATCATCTAGACTCACAGCAGAACGGCCATAAGGTGCCCGAGGCAGCAATAGTCCCATGGAGTCAAGTCGGCTAGTGGACGATGTACTGAATCGGGACGCAATTTGTGTGGTCCATCGTCATTAGGTGGCCCTGAATGTTACAAATCACTATCAGTTTTTCGTCCGATTCGAAAATCTTTGACTCACAGCAGAACGGCCAAAAGGTGCCCGAGGCAGCAATAAACCCATGAAGTCAAGTCTGCTGGAGGACGATGTATTGAATCGAGACGCAATTTGAGTGTTCCATCGTCATTAGGAGGCACTGAACGTTACAATTCACAATTTGAGTGATCCATCGTCATTAGGTGGCCCTGAACGTTTTAATTCACTATCAGTTTTTCGTCCCATTCGATAAACTAGATTCACAGCAGAACGGCCATAAGGTGCCCGGGGCAGCAATAGACCCGTGGAGTCAACTCGGCTGGAGGACGATGAATTGAATCGGGACGCAATTTGAGTGATCCATCGTCATTAGGAGGCCCTGAACGTTACAATTCACTATCAGTTTTTCGTCCCATTCGATAATCTAGACTCACAGCAGAACGGCCATAAGGTGCCCGAGGCAGCAATAGACCCATGGAGTCAAGTCGGCTGGAGGACGATGTATTGAATCGGGACGCAATTTGAGTGATCCATCGTCATTAGGTGGCCCTGAACGTTACAATTCACTATCAGTTTTTCGTCCCATTCGATAATCTACACTCACAGCAGAACGGCCATAAGGTGCCCGAGGCAGCAATTGACCCATGGAGACAAGTCGGCTGGAGGACCATGCATTGAATCGGGACGCAATTTGAGTGTTCCATCGTCATTAGGAGGCCCTGAACGTTACAATCCACTATCATTTTTTCGTCCGATTCGAAAATCTTCGAGTCACAGCTGAACGGCCATAAGGTGCCCGAGGCTGCAATAGACCCATGGAGACAGTCTGCTGGAGGACAATGTATTGAATCGGGAAGCAATTTGAGTGATCCATCGTCATTAGGAGGCCCTGAACGTTACAATACACTATCAGTTTTTGTCCCATTCGATCATCTAGACTCACAGCAGAACGGCCATAAGGTGCCCGAGGCAGCCACAGACCCATGGAGTCAAGTCGCCTGGAGGACGATGTATTGAATCGGGACGCAATTTGAGTGATCCATCGTCATTAGGTGGCCCTGAACGTTACAATTCACTATCAGTTTTTCATCCCATTCTATCATCTAGACTCACAGCAGAACGGCCATAAGGTGCCCGAGGCAGCAATAGTCCCATGGAGTCAAGTCGGCTAGTGGACGATGTACTGAATCGGGACGCAATTTGTGTGGTCCATCGTCATTAGGTGGCCCTGAATGTTACAAATCACTATCAGTTTTTCGTCCGATTCGAAAATCTTTGACTCACAGCAGAACGGCCAAAAGGTGCCCGAGGCAGCAATAAACCCATGAAGTCAAGTCTGCTGGAGGACGATGTATTGAATCGAGACGCAATTTGAGTGTTCCATCGTCATTAGGAGGCACTGAACGTTACAATTCACAATTTGAGTGATCCATCGTCATTAGGTGGCCCTGAACGTTTTAATTCACTATCAGTTTTTCGTCCCATTCGATAAACTAGATTCACAGCAGAACGGCCATAAGGTGCCCGGGGCAGCAATAGACCCGTGGAGTCAACTCGGCTGGAGGACGATGAATTGAATCGGGACGCAATTTGAGTGATCCATCGTCATTAGGAGGCCCTGAACGTTACAATTCACTATCAGTTTTTCGTCCCATTCGATAATCTAGACTCACAGCAGAACGGCCATAAGGTGCCCGAGGCAGCAATAGACCCATGGAGTCAAGTCGGCTGGAGGACGATGTATTGAATCGGGACGCAATTTGAGTGATCCATCGTCATTAGGTGGCCCTGAACGTTACAATTCACTATCAGTTTTTCGTCCCATTCGATAATCTACACTCACAGCAGAACGGCCATAAGGTGCCCGAGGCAGCAATTGACCCATGGAGACAAGTCGGCTGGAGGACCATGCATTGAATCGGGACGCAATTTGAGTGTTCCATCGTCATTAGGAGGCCCTGAACGTTACAATCCACTATCATTTTTTCGTCCGATTCGAAAATCTTCGAGTCACAGCTGAACGGCCATAAGGTGCCCGAGGCTGCAATAGACCCATGGAGACAGTCTGCTGGAGGACAATGTATTGAATCGGGAAGCAATTTGAGTGATCCATCGTCATTAGGAGGCCCTGAACGTTACAATACACTATCAGTTTTTGTCCCATTCGATCATCTAGACTCACAGCAGAACGGCCATAAGGTGCCCGAGGCAGCCACAGACCCATGGAGTCAAGTCGCCTGGAGGACGATGTATTGAATCGGGACGCAATTTGAGTAATCCATCGTCATTAGGAGGCCCTGAACGTTACAATACACTATCAGTTTTTCGTACCATTCGATCATCTAGACTCACAGCAGAACGGCCATAAGGTGCCCGAGGCAGCCATAGACCCATGGAGACAAGTCTGCTGGAGGACGATGTATTGAATCAGGACGCAATTTGAGTGATCCATCGTCATTAGGTGGCCCTGAACGTTACAATTCACTATCAGTTTTTCGTCCCATTCGATAATCTACACTCACAGCAGAACGGCCATAAGGTGCCCGAGGCAGCAATTGACCCATGGAGACAAGTCGGCTGGAGGACCATGCATTGAATCGGGACGCAATTTGAGTGTTCCATCGTCATTAGGAGGCCCTGAACGTTACAATCCACTATCATTTTTTCGTCCGATTCGAAAATCTTCGAGTCACAGCTGAACGGCCATAAGGTGCCCGAGGCTGCAATAGACCCATGGAGACAGTCTGCTGGAGGACAATGTATTGAATCGGGAAGCAATTTGAGTGATCCATCGTCATTAGGAGGCCCTGAACGTTACAATACACTATCAGTTTTTGTCCCATTCGATCATCTAGACTCACAGCAGAACGGCCATAAGGTGCCCGAGGCAGCCACAGACCCATGGAGTCAAGTCGCCTGGAGGACGATGTATTGAATCGGGACGCAATTTGAGTAATCCATCGTCATTAGGAGGCCCTGAACGTTACAATACACTATCAGTTTTTCGTACCATTCGATCATCTAGACTCACAGCAGAACGGCCATAAGGTGCCCGAGGCAGCCATAGACCCATGGAGACAAGTCTGCTGGAGGACGATGTATTGAATCAGGACGCAATTTGAGTGATCCATCGTCATTAGGTGGCCCTGAACATTACAATTCATTATCAGTTTTTCGTCCCATTCGATAAACTAGACTCAAGCAGAACGGCCATAAGCTTCCCGAGGCAGCAATAGACGCATGGAAACAAGTCTGCTGGAGGACGAAGTATTGAATCGGGACGCAATTTGAGTGTTCCATCGTCATTAGGAGGCACTGAACGTTACAATTCACTATCAGTTTTTCGTCCGATTCGAAAATCTTTGAGTCACAACAGGCCTGCCATTAGGTGCCCGAGGCAGCAATAGACCCATGGAGACAAGTCTGCTGGAGGACGATGTATTGAATCGGGACGCAATTTGAGTGATCCATCGTCATTAGGTGGCCCTGAACGTTACAATTCACTATCAGTTTTTCATCCCATTCTATAATCTAGACTCACAGCAGAACGGCCATAAGGTGCCCGAGGCAGCAATAGTCCCCTTGGAGTCAAGTCGGCTAGTGGACGATGTACTGAATCGGGACGCAATTTGTGTGGTCCATCGTCATTAGGTGGCCCTGAATGTTACAAATCACTATCAGTTTTTCGTCCGATTCGAAAATCTTTGACTCACAGCAGAACGGCCATAAGGTGCCCGAGGCAGCAATCGACCCATGGAGACAAGTCTGCTGGAGGACGATGTATTGAATCGGGACGCAATTTGAGTGATCCATAGTCATTAGGTGGCCATGAAAGTTACAATTCACTATCAGTTTTTCGTCCGATTCGAAAATCTTTGACTCACAGCAGAACGGCCATAAGGTGCCCGAGGCAGCAATAGACCCATGAAGTCAAGTCTGCTGGAGGACGATGTATTGAATCAGGACGCAATTTGAGTGATCCATCGTCATTAGGTGGCCCTGAACGTTACAATTCACTATAAGTTTTTCGTCCCATTCGATAATCTAGACTCACAGCAGAACGGCCATAAGGTGCCCGAGGCAGCAATAGACCCATGGAGACAAGTCGGCTGGGGACGATGTATTGAATCGGGACGCAATTTGAGTGATCCATCGTCATTAGGTGGCCCTGAACGTTACAATTCACTATCAGTTTTTTGTCCCATTCGATAATCTAGACTCACAGCAGAACGGCCATAAGGTGCCCGAGGCAGCAATAGTCCCCTTGGAGTCAAGTCGGCTAGTGGACGATGTACTGAATCGGGACGCAATTTGTGTGGTCCATCGTCATTAGGTGGCCCTGAATGTTACAAATCACTATCAGTTTTTCGTCCGATTCGTAAATCTTTGACTCACAGCAGAACGGCCATAAGGTGCCCGAGGCAGCAATCGACCCATGGAGACAAGTCTGCTGGAGGACGATGTATTGAATCGGGACGCAATTTCAGTGATCCATCGTCATTAGGTGGCCCTGAAAGTTAGAATTCACTATCAGTTTTTCGTCCGATTCGAAAATCTTTGACTCACAGCAGAACGGCCATAAGTTGCCCGAGGCAGCAATAGACCCATGAAGTCAAGTCTGCTGGAGGACGATGTATTGAATCAGGACGCAATTTGAGTGATCCATCGTCATTAGGTGGCGCTGAACGTTACAATTCATTATCAGTTTTTCGTCCCATTCGATAATCTAGACTCACAGCAGAACGGCCATAAGCTTCCCGAGGCAGCAATAGACGCATGGAAACAAGTCTGCTGGAGGACGATGTATTGAATCGGGACGCAATTTGAGTGTTCCATCGTCATTAGGAGGCACTGAACGTTACAATTCACTATCAGTTTTTCGTCCGATTCGAAAATCTTTGAGTCACAACAGGCCTGCCATTAGGTGCCCGAGGCAGCAATCGACCCATGGAGACAAGTCTGCTGGAGGACGATGTATTGAATCGGGACGCAATTTGAGTGATCCATCGTCATTAGGTGGCCCTGAACGTTACAATTCACTATCAGTTTTTCATCCCATTCTATAATCTAGACTCACAGCAGAACGGCCATAAGGTGCCCGAGGCAGCAATAGTCCCCTTGGAGTCAAGTCGGCTAGTGGACGATGTACTGAATCGGGACGCAATTTGTGTGGTCCATCGTCATTAGGTGGCCCTGAATGTTACAAATCACTATCAGTTTTTCGTCCGATTCGAAAATCTTTGACTCACAGCAGAACGGCCATAAGCTGCCCGAGGCAGCAATCGACCCATGGAGACAAGTCTGCTGGAGGACGATGTATTGAATCGGGACGCAATTTGAGTGATCCATAGTCATTAGGTGGCCCTGAAAGTTACAATTCACTATCAGTTTTTCGTCCGATTCGAAAATCTTTGACTCACAGCAGAACGGCCATAAGGTGCCCGAGGCAGCAATAGACCCATGAAGTCAAGTCTGCTGGAGGACGATGTATTGAATCAGGACGCAATTTGAGTGATCCATCGTCATTAGGTGGCCCTGAATGTTGCAATTCACAATCAGTTTTTCGTCCGATTCGAAAATCTTTGACTCACAGCAGAACGCCCATTAGGTGCCCGAGGCAGCAATCGACCCATGGAGTCAAGTCGCCTGGAGGACGATGTATTGAATCGGAACGCAATTTGAGTGATCCATCGTCATTAGGAGGCCCTGAACGTTACAATTCACTATCAGTTTTTTGTCCCATTCGATAATCTAGACTCACAGCAGAACGGCCATAAGGTGCCCGAGGCAGCAATAGACCCATGGAGTCAAGCCGGCTGGAGGACGATGTATTGAATCGGGACGCAATTTGAGTGATCCATCGATATTAGGTGGCCCTGAACGTTACAATTCACTATCAGTTTTTCGTCCGATTCGAAAATCTTTGACTCACAGCAGAACGGCCATAAGGTGCCCGAGGCAGCAATAGACGCATGGAGACAAGTCTGCTGGAGGACGATGTATTGAATCGGGACGCAATTTGAGTGATCCATCGTCATTAGGTGGCCCTGAACGTTACAATTCACTATCAGTTTTTCATCCCATTCTATCATCTAGACTCACAGCAGAACGGCCATAAGGTGCCCGAGGCAGCAATAGTCCCATGGAGTCAAGTCGGCTAGTGGACGATGTACTGAATCGGGACGCAATTTGTGTGGTCCATCGTCATTAGGTGGCCCTGAATGTTACAAATCACTATCAGTTTTTCGTCCGATTCGAAAATCTTTGACTCACAGCAGAACGGCCAAAAGGTGCCCGAGGCAGCAATAGACCCATGAAGTCAAGTCTGCTGGAGGACGATGTATTGAATCAGGACGCAATTTGAGTGATCCATCGTCATTAGGTGGCCCTGAACGTTACAATTCACTATCAGTTTTTCGTCCCATTCGATAATCTAGATTCACAGCTGAACGGCCATAAGGTGCCCGAGGCAGCAATAGACCCATGGAGTCAACTCGGCTGGACGACGATGTATTGAATCGGGACGCAATTTGCGTGGTCCATCGTCATTAGGTGGCCCTGAATGTTACAATTCACTATCAGTTTTTCGTCCGATTCGAAAATCTTTGACTCACAGCAGAACGGCCATTAGGTGCCAGAGGCAGCAATCGACCCATGGAGACAAGTCTGCTGGAGGACGATGTATTGAATCGGGACGCAATTTGAGTGATCCATCGTCATTAGGAGGCCCTGAACGTTACAATACACTATCAGTTTTTCGTCCCATTCGATCATCTAGACTCACAGCAGAACGGCCATAAGGTGCCCGAGGCAGCAATAGACCCATGAAGTCAAGTCTGCTGGAGGACGATGTATTGAATCGGGACGCAATTTGAGTGATCCATCGTCATTAGGTGGCCCAGAATGTTACAAATCACTATCAGTTTTTCGTCCGATTCGAAAATCTTTGACTCACAGCAGAACGGCCATTAGGTGCCCGAGGCAGCAATCGACCCATGGAGTCAAGTCGCCTGGAGGACGATGTATTGAATCGGGACGCAATTTGAGTGATCCATCGTCATTAGGAGGCCCTGAACGTTACAATTCACTATCAGTTTTTCGTCCCATTCGATAATCTAGACTCACAGCAGAACGGCCATAAGGTGCCCGAGGCAGCAATAGACCCATGGAGTCAAGTCGGCTGGAGGACGATGTATTGAATCGGGACGCAATTTGAGTGATCCATCGTCATTAGGTGGCCCTGAACGTTACAATTCACTATCAGTTTTTCGTCCGATTCGAAAATCTTTGACTCACAGCCGAACGGCCATAAGGTGCCCGAGGCAGCAATAGACCCATGGAGACAAGTCTGCTGGAGGACGATGTATTGAATCGAGACGCAATTTGAGTGTTCCATCGTCATTAGGAGGCACTGAACGTTACAATTCACTATCAGTTTTTCGTCCGATTCGAAAATCTTTGAGTCACAGCAGGCCTGCCATAAGGTGCCCGAGGCAGCAATAGACCCATGGAGACAAGTCTGCTGGAGGACGATGTGTTGAATCGGGACGCAATTTGAGTGATCCATCGTCATTAGGTGGCCCTGAACGTTACAATTCACTATCAGTTTTTCATCCCATTCTATCATCTAGACTCACAGCAGAACGGCCATAAGGTGCCCGAGGCAGCAATAGTCCCATGGAGTCAAGTCGGCTAGTGGACGATGTACTGAATCGGGACGCAATTTGTGTGGTCCATCGTCATTAGGTGGCCCTGAATGTTACAAATCACTATCAGTTTTTCGTCCGATTCGAAAATCTTTGACTCACAGCAGAACGGCCAAAAGGTGCCCGAGGCAGCAATAAACCCATGAAGTCAAGTCTGCTGGAGGACGATGTATTGAATCAGGACGCAATTTGAGTGATCCATCGTCATTAGGAGGCCCTGAACGTTACAATTCACTATCAGTTTTTCGTCCCATTCGATAATCTAGACTCACAGCAGAACGGCCATAAGGTGCCCGAGGCAGCAATAGACCCATGGAGTCAAGTCGGCTGGAGGACGATGTATTGAATCGGGACGCAATTTGAGTGATCCATCGTCATTAGGAGGCCCTGAACGTTACAATTCACTATCAGTTTTTCGTCCCATTCGATAATCTAGACTCACAGCAGAACGGCCATAAGGTGCCCGAGGCAGCAATAGACCCATGGAGTCAAGTCGGCTGGAGGACGATGTATTGAATCGGGACGCAATTTGAGTGATCCATCGTCATTAGGTGGCCCTGAACGTTACAATTCACTATCAGTTTTTCGTCCCATTCGATAATCTAGACTCACAGCAGAACGGCCATAAGGTGCCCGAGGCAGCAATTGACCCATGGAGACAAGTCGGCTGGAGGACCATGCATTGAATCGGGACGCAATTTGAGTGTTCCATCGTCATTAGGAGGCCCTGAACGTTACAATTCACTATCATTTTTTCGTCCGATTCGAAAATCTTCGAGTCACAGCTGAACGGCCATAAGGTGCCCGAGGCTGCAATAGACCCATGGAGACAGTCTGCTGGAGGACAATGTATTGAATCGGGAAGCAATTTGAGTGATCCATCGTCATTAGGTGGCCCTGAAAGTTACAATTCACTATCAGTTTTTCGTCCGATTCGAGAATCTTTGACTCACAGCAGAACGGCCATAAGGTGCCCGAGGCAGCAATAGACCCATGAAGTTAGTCTGCTGGAAGACGATGTATTGAATCGGGACGCAATTTGAGTGATCCATCGTCATTAGGTGGCCCTGAAAGTTACAAATCACTATCAGTTTTTCGTCCGATTCGAAAATCTTTGACTCACAGCAGAACGGCCATAAGGTGCCCGAGGCAGCAATAGACCCATGAAGTCAAGTCTGCTGGAGGACGATGTATTGAATCAGGACGCAATTTGAGTGATCCTTCGTCATTAGGAGGCCCTGAACGTTACAATTCACTATCAGTTTTTTGTCCCATTCGATAATCTAGACCTACAGCAGAACGGCCATAAGGTGCGCGAGGCAGCAATCGACACATGGAGACAAGTCTGCTGGAGGACGATGTATTGAATCGGGACGCAATTTGAGTGTTCCATCGTCATTAGGAGGCCCTGAACGTTACAATTCACTATCAGTTTTTCGTCCGATTCGAAAATCTTTGACTCACAGCAGAACGGCCATAAGGTGCCCGAGGCAGCAATAGACCCATGGAGACAAGTCTGCTGGAGGACGATGTATTGAATCGGGACGCAGTTTGAGTGATCCATCGTCATTAGGTGGCCCTGAACGTTACAATTCACTATCAGTTTTTCGTCCCATACGATAATCTAGACTCACAGCAGAACGGCCATAAGGTGCCCGAGGCAGCAATAGACCCATGGAGACAAGTCGGCTGGGGACGATGTATTGAATCGGGACGCAATTTGCGTGGTCCATCGTCATTAGGTGGCCCTGAATGTTACAATTCACTATCAGTTTTTCGTCCGATTCGAAAATCTTTGACTCACAGCAGAACGGCCATTAGGTGCCCGAGGCAGCAATCGACCCATGGAGACAAGTCTGCTGGAGGACGATGTATTGAATCGGGACGCAATTTGAGTGATCCATCGTCATTAGGAGGCCCTGAACGTTACAATACACTATCAGTTTTTGTCCCATTCGATCATCTAGACTCACAGCAGAACGGCCATAAGGTGCCCGAGGCAGCCACAGACCCATGGAGTCAAGTCGCCTGGAGGACGATGTATTGAATCGGGACGCAATTTGAGTAATCCATCGTCATTAGGAGGCCCTGAACGTTACAATACACTATCAGTTTTTCGTCCCATTCGATCATCTAGACTCACAGCAGAACGGCCATAAGGTGCCCGAGGCAGCCATAGACCCATGGAGTCAAGTCGCCTGGATGACGATGTATTGAATCGGGACGCAATTTGAGTGATCCATCGTCATTAGGAGGCCCTGAACGTTACAATTCACTATCAGTTTTTCGTCCCATTCGATAATCTAGACTCACAGCAGAACGGCCATAAGGTGCCCGAGGCAGCAATAGACCCATGGAGTCAACTCGGCTGGAGGACGATGTATTGAATCGGGACGCAATTCGAGTGATCCATCGTCATTAGGAGGCCCTGAACGTTACAATTCACTATCAGTTTTTCGTCCCATTCGATAATGTAGACTCACAGCAGAACGGCCATAAGGTGCCCGAGGCAGGAATAGAACCATGGAGTCAAGTCGGCTGGAGGACGATGTATTGAATCGGGACGCAATTTGAGTGATCCATCGTCATTAGGTGGCCCTGAACGTTACAATTCACTATCAGTTTTTCGTCCCATTCGATAATCTAGACTCACAGCAGAACGGCCATAAGGTGCCCGAGGCAGCAATAGACCCATGGAGATAAGTCGGCTGGAGGAAGATGTATTGAATCGGGACGCAATTTGAGTGTTCCATCGTCATTAGGAGGCCCTGAACGTTACAATTCACTATCAGTTTTTCGTCCGATTCGAAAATCTTTGAGTCACAGCTGAACGGCCATAAGGTGCCCGAGGCTGCAATAGACCCATGGAGACAGGCTGCTGGAGGACAATGTATTGAATCGGGACGCAATTTTAGTGATCCATCGTCATTAGGTGGCCCTGAAAGTTACAATTCACTTTCAGTTTTTCGTCCGATTCGAAAATCTTTGACTCACAGCAGAACGGCCATAAGGTGCCCGAGGCAGCAATAGACCCATGAAGTCAAGTCTGTTGGAGGACGATGTATTGAATCGGGACGCAATTTGAGTGATCCATCGTCATTAGGTGGCCCTGAAAGTTACAATTCACTATCAGTTTTTCGTCCGATTCGAAAATCTTTGACTCACAGAAGAACGGCCATAAGGTGCCCGAGGCAGCAATAGACCCATGAAGTCAAGTCTGCTGGAGGCCGATGTATTGAATCAGGACGCAATTTGAGTGATCCATCGTCATTAGGTGGCCCTGAACGTTACAATTCACTATCAGTTTTTCGTCCCATTCGATAATCTAGATTCACAGCAGAATGGCCAAAAGGTGCCCGAGGCAGCAATAGACCCATGGAGTCAACTCGGCTGGAGGACGATGTATTGAATCGGGACGCAATTTGCGTGGTCCATCGTCATTAGGTGGCCCTGAATGTTACAATTCACTATCAGTTTTTCGTCCGATTCGAAAATCTTTGAGTCACAGCTGAACGGCCATAAGGTGCCCGAGGCTGCAATAGACCCATGGAGACAGTCTGCTGGAGGACAATGTATTGAATCGGGACGCAATTTGAGTGATCCATCGTCATTAGGTGGCCCTGAAAGTTACAATTCACTTTCAGTTTTTCGTCCGATTCGAAAATCTTTGACTCACAGCAGAACGGCCATAAGGTGCCCGAGGCAGCAATAGACCCATGAAGTCAAGTCTGTTGGAGGACGATGTATTGAATCGGGACGCAATTTGAGTGATCCATCGTCATTAGGTGGCCCTGAACGTTACAATTCACTATCAGTTTTTCATCCCATTCTATCATCTAGACTCACAGCAGAACGGCCATAAAGTGCCCGAGGCAGCAATAGTCCCATGGAGTCAAGTCGGCTAGTGGACGATGTACTGAATCGGGACGCAATTTGTGTGGTCCATCGTCATTAGGTGGCCCTGAATGTTACAAATCACTATCAGTTTTTCGTCCGATTCGAAAATCTTTGACTCACAGCAGAACGGCCAAAAGGTGCCCGAGGCAGCAATAGACCCATGAAGTCAAGTCTGCTGGACGACGATGTATTGAATCAGGACGCAATTTGAGTGATCCATCGTCATTAGGTGGCCCTGAACGTTACAATTCACTATCAGTTTTTCGTCCCATTCGATAAACTAGATTCACAGCAGAACGGCCATAAGGTGCCCGGGGCAGCAATAGACCCGTGGAGTCAACTCGGCTGGAGGACGATGAATTGAATCGGGACGCAATTTGAGTGATCCATCGTCATTAGGAGGCCCTGAACGTTACAATTCACTATCAGTTTTTCGTCCCATTCGATAATCTAGACTCACAGCAGAACGGCCATAAGGTGCCCGAGGCAGCAATAGACCCATGGAGTCAAGTCGGCTGGAGGACGATGTATTGAATCGGGACGCAATTTGAGTGATCCATCGTCATTAGGTGGCCCTGAACGTTACAATTCACTATCAGTTTTTCGTCCCATTCGATAATCTAGACTCACAGCAGAACGGCCATAAGGTGCCCGAGGCAGCAATAGACCCATGGAGACAAGTCGGCTGGAGGACGATGCTTTGAATCGGGACGCAATTTGAGTGTTCCATCGTCATTAGGAGGCCCTGAACGTTACAATTCACTATCATTTTTTCGTCCGATTCGAAAATCTTCGAGTCACAGCTGAACGGCCATAAGGTGCCCGAGGCTGCAATAGACCCATGGAGACAGTCTGCTGGAGGACAATGTATTGAATCGGGAAGCAATTTGAGTGATCCATCGTCATTAGGTGGCCCTGAAAGTTACAATTCACTATCAGTTTTTCGTCCGATTCGAGAATCTTTGACTCACAGCAGAACGGCCATAAGGTGCCCGAGGCAGCAATAGACCCATGAAGTTAGTCTGCTGGAGGACGATGTATTGAATCGGGACGCAATTTGAGTGATCCATCGTCATTAGGTGGCCCTGAAAGTTACAATTCACTATCAGTTTTTCGTCCGATTCGAAAATCTTTGACTCACAGCAGAACGGCCATAAGGTGCCCGAGGCAGCAATAGACCCATGAAGTCAAGTCTGCTGGAGGACGATGTATTGAATCAGGACGCAATTTGAGTGATCCATCGTCATTATGTGGCCCTGAACGTTACAATTCACTATCAGTTTTTCGTCCCATTCGATAATCTAGACTCACAGCAGAACGGCCATAAGGTGCCCGAGGCAGCAATAGACCCATGGAGACAAGTCGGCTGGGGACGATGTATTGAATCGGACGCAATTTGAGTGATCCATCGTCATTAGGTGGCCCTGAAAGTTACAATTCACTATCAGTTTTTCGTCCCATTCGAAAATCTAGATTCACAGCTGAACGGCCATAAGGTGCCCGAGGCAGCAATAGACCCATGGAGTCAACTCGGCTGGACGACGATGTATTGAATCGGGACGCAATTTGCGTGGTCCATCGTCATTAGGTGGCCCTGAATGTTACAATTCACTATCAGTTTTTCGTCCGATTCGAAAATCTTTGACTCACAGCAGAACGGCCATTAGGTGCCCGAGGCAGCAATCGACCCATGGAGACAAGTCTGCTGGAGGACGATGTATTGAATCGGGACGCAATTTGAGTGATCCATCGTCATTAGGAGGCCCTGAACGTTACAATACACTATCAGTTTTTCGTCCCATTCGATCATCTAGACTCACAGCAGAACGGCCATAAGGTGCCCGAGGCAGCCATAGACCCATGGAGTCAAGTCGCCTGGAGGACGATGTATTGAATCGGGACGCAATTTGAGTGATCCATCGTCATTAGGAGGCCCTGAACGTTACAATACACTATCAGTTTTTCGTCCCATTCGATCATCTAGACTCACAGCAGAACGGCCATAAGGTGCCCGAGGCAGCCATAGACCCATGGAGTCAAGTCGCCTGGAGGACGATGTATTGAATTGGGACGCAATTTGAGTGATCCATCGTCATTAGGAGGCCCTGAACGTTACAATTCACTATCAGTTTTTCGTCCCATTCGACAATCTAGACTCACAGCAGAACGGCCATAAGGTGCCCGAATCAGCAATAGACCCATGGAGTCAACTCGGCTGGAGGACGATGTATTGAATCGGGACGCAATTCGAGTGATCCATCGTCATTAGGAGGCCCTGAACGTTACAATTCACTATCAGTTTTTCGTCCCATTCGATAATGTAGACTCACAGCAGAACGGCCATAAGGTGCCCGAGGCAGCAATAGAACCATGGAGTCAAGTCGGCTGGAGGACGATGTATTGAATCGGGACGCAATTTGAGTGATCCATCGTCATTAGGTGGCCCTGAACGTTACAATTCACTATCAGTTTTTCGTCCCATTCGATAATCTAGACTCACAGCAGAACGGCCATAAGGTGCCCGAGGCAGCAATAGACCCATGGAGACAAGTCGGCTGGAGGACGATGTATTGAATCGGGACGCAATTTGAGTGTTCCATCGTCATTAGGTGGCCCTGAAAGTTACAATTCACTTTCAGTTTTTCGTCCGATTCGAAAATCTTTGACTCACAGCAGAACGGCCATAAGGTGCCCGAGGCAGCAATAGACCCATGAAGTCAAGTCTGTTGGAGGACGATGTATTGAATCGGGACGCGATTTGAGTGATCCATCGTCATTAGGTGGCCGTGAAAGTTACAATTCACTATCAGTTTTTCGTCCGATTCGAAAATCTTTGACTCACAGAAGAACGGCCATAAGGTGCCCGAGGCAGCAATAGACCCATGAAGTCAAGTCTGCTGGAGGACGATGTATTGAATCAGGACGCAATTTGAGTGATCCATCGTCATTAGGTGGGCCTGAACGTTACAATTCACTATCAGTTTTTCGTCCCATTCGATAATCTAGACTCACAGCAGAACGGCCATAAGGTGCCCGAGGCAGCAATAGACCCATGGAGACAAGTCGGCTGGGGACGATGTATTGAATCGGGACGCAATTTCAGTGATCCATCGTCATTAGGTGGCCCTGAACGTTACAATTCACTATCTGTTTTTCGTCCCATTCGATAATCTAGATTCACAGCAGAACGGCCATAAGGTGCCCGAGGCAGCAGTAGACCCATGGAGTCAACTCGGCTGGAGGACGATGTATTGAATCGGGACGCAATTTGCGTGGTCCATCGTCATTAAGTGGCCCTGAATGTTACAATTCACTATCAGTTTTTCGTCCGATTCGAAAATCTTTGACTCACAGCAGAACGGCCATAAGGTGCCCGAGGCAGCAATAGACGCATGGAGACAAGTCTGCTGGAGGACGATGTATTGAATCGGGACGCAATTTGAGTGTTCCATCGTCATTAGGTGTCCCTGAACGTTACAATTCACTATCAGTTTTTCGTCCCATTCGATAATCTAGACTCACAGCAGAACGGCCATAAGGTGCCCGAGGCAGCAATAGACCCATGGAGACAAGTCGGCTGGAGGACGATGTAGTGAATCGGGACGCAATTTGAGTGATCCATCGTCATTAGGAGGCCCTGAACGTTACAATACACTATCAGTTTTTCGTCCCATTCGATCATCTAGACTCACAGCAGAACGGCCATAAGGTGCCCGAGGCAGCCATAGACCCATGGAGTCAAGTCGCCTGGAGGACGATGTATTGAATCGGGACGCAATTTGAGTGATCCATCGTCATTAGGAGGCCCTGAACGTTACAATACACTATCAGTTTTTCGTCCCATTCGATCATCTAGACTCACAGCAGAACGGCCATAAGGTGCCCGAGGCAGCCATAGACCCATGGAGTCAAGTCGCCTGGAGGACGATGTATTGAATTGGGACGCAATTTGAGTGATCCATCGTCATTAGGAGGCCCTGAACGTTACAATTCACTATCAGTTTTTCGTCCCATTCGACAATCTAGACTCACAGCAGAACGGCCATAAGGTGCCCGAATCAGCAATAGACCCATGGAGTCAACTCGGCTGGAGGACGATGTATTGAATCGGGACGCAATTCGAGTGATCCATCGTCATTAGGAGGCCCTGAACGTTACAATTCACTATCAGTTTTTCGTCCCATTCGATAATGTAGACTCACAGCAGAACGGCCATAAGGTGCCCGAGGCAGCAATAGAACCATGGAGTCAAGTCGGGTGGAGGACGATGTATTGAATCGGGACGCAATTTGAGTGATCCATCGTCATTAGGTGGCCCTGAACGTTACAATTCACTATCAGTTTTTCGTCCCATTCGATAATCTAGACTCACAGCAGAACGGCCATAAGGTGCCCGAGGCAGCAATAGACCCATGGAGACAAGTCGGCTGGAGGACGATGTATTGAATCGGGACGCAATTTGAGTGTTCCATCGTCATTAGGTGGCCCTGAAAGTTACAATTCACTTTCACTTTTTCGTCCGATTCGAAAATCTTTGACTCACAGCAGAACGGCCATAAGGTGCCCGAGGCAGCAATAGACCCATGAAGTCAAGTCTGTTGGAGGACGATGTATTGAATCGGGACGCGATTTGAGTGATCCATCGTCATTAGGTGGCCGTGAAAGTTACAATTCACTATCAGTTTTTCGTCCGATTCGAAAATCTTTGACTCACAGAAGAACGGCCATAAGGTGCCCGAGGCAGCAATAGACCCATGAAGTCAAGTCTGCTGGAGGACGATGTATTGAATCAGGACGCAATTTGAGTGATCCATCGTCATTAGGTGGGCCTGAACGTTACAATTCACTATCAGTTTTTCGTCCCATTCGATAATCTAGACTCACAGCAGAACGGCCATAAGGTGCCCGAGGCAGCAATAGACCCATGGAGACAAGTCGGCTGGGGACGATGTATTGAATCGGGACGCAATTTCAGTGATCCATCGTCATTAGGTGGCCCTGAACGTTACAATTCACTATCTGTTTTTCGTCCCATTCGATAATCTAGATTCACAGCAGAACGGCCATAAGGTGCCCGAGGCAGCAGTAGACCCATGGAGTCAACTCGGCTGGAGGACGATGTATTGAATCGGGACGCAATTTGCGTGGTCCATCGTCATTAAGTGGCCCTGAATGTTACAATTCACTATCAGTTTTTCGTCCGATTCGAAAATCTTTGACTCACAGCAGAACGGCCATAAGGTGCCCGAGGCAGCAATAGACGCATGGAGACAAGTCTGCTGGAGGACGATGTATTGAATCGGGACGCAATTTGAGTGTTCCATCGTCATTAGGTGTCCCTGAACGTTACAATTCACTATCAGTTTTTCGTCCCATTCGATAATCTAGACTCACAGCAGAACGGCCATAAGGTGCCCGAGGCAGCAATAGACCCATGGAGACAAGTCGGCTGGAGGACGATGTATTGAATCGGGACGCAATTTGAGTGATCCATCGTCATTAGGAGGCCCTGAACGTTACAATACACTATCAGTTTTTCGTCCCATTCGATCATCTAGACTCACAGCAGAACGGCCATAAGGTGCCCGAGGCAGCCATAGACCCATGGAGTCAAGTCGCCTGGAGGACGATGTATTGAATCGGGACGCAATTTGAGTGATCCATCGTCATTAGGAGGCCCTGAACGTTACAATACACTATCAGTTTTTCGTCCCATTCGATCATCTAGACTCACAGCAGAACGGCCATAAGGTGCCCGAGGCAGCCATAGACCCATGGAGTCAAGTCGCCTGGAGGACGATGTATTGAATTGGGACGCAATTTGAGTGATCCATCGTCATTAGGAGGCCCTGAACGTTACAATTCACTATCAGTTTTTCGTCCCATTCGACAATCTAGACTCACAGCAGAACGGCCATAAGGTGCCCGAATCAGCAATAGACCCATGGAGTCAACTCGGCTGGAGGACGATGTATTGAATCGGGACGCAATTCGAGTGATCCATCGTCATTAGGAGGCCCTGAACGTTACAATTCACTATCAGTTTTTCGTCCCATTCGATAATGTAGACTCACAGCAGAACGGCCATAAGGTGCCCGAGGCAGCAATAGAACCATGGAGTCAAGTCGGCTGGAGGACGATGTATTGAATCGGGACGCAATTTGAGTGATCCATCGTCATTAGGTGGCCCTGAACGTTACAATTCACTATCAGTTTTTCGTCCCATTCGATAATCTAGACTCACAGCAGAACGGCCATAAGGTGCCCGAGGCAGCAATAGACCCATGGAGACAAGTCGGCTGGAGGACGATGTATTGAATCGGGACGCAATTTGAGTGTTCCATCGTCATTAGGTGGCCCTGAAAGTTACAATTCACTTTCAGTTTTTCGTCCGATTCGAAAATCTTTGACTCACAGCAGAACGGCCATAAGGTGCCCGAGGCAGCAATAGACCCATGAAGTCAAGTCTGTTGGAGGACGATGTATTGAATCGGGACGCGATTTGAGTGATCCATCGTCATTAGGTGGCCGTGAAAGTTACAATTCACTATCAGTTTTTCGTCCGATTCGAAAATCTTTGACTCACAGAAGAACGGCCATAAGGTGCCCGAGGCAGCAATAGACCCATGAAGTCAAGTCTGCTGGAGGACGATGTATTGAATCAGGACGCAATTTGAGTGATCCATCGTCATTAGGTGGGCCTGAACGTTACAATTCACTATCAGTTTTTCGTCCCATTCGATAATCTAGACTCACAGCAGAACGGCCATAAGGTGCCCGAGGCAGCAATAGACCCATGGAGACAAGTCGGCTGGGGACGATGTATTGAATCGGGACGCAATTTCAGTGATCCATCGTCATTAGGTGGCCCTGAACGTTACAATTCACTATCTGTTTTTCGTCCCATTCGATAATCTAGATTCACAGCAGAACGGCCATAAGGTGCCCGAGGCAGCAGTAGACCCATGGAGTCAACTTGGCTGGAGGACGATGTATTGAATCGGGACGCAATTTGCGTGGTCCATCGTCATTAAGTGGCCCTGAATGTTACAATTCACTATCAGTTTTTCGTCCGATTCGAAAATCTTTGACTCACAGCAGAACGGCCATAAGGTGCCCGAGGCAGCAATAGACGCATGGAGACAAGTCTGCTGGAGGACGATGTATTGAATCGGGACGCAATTTGAGTGTTCCATCGTCATTAGGTGTCCCTGAACGTTACAATTCACTATCAGTTTTTCGTCCCATTCGATAATCTAGACTCACAGCAGAACGGCCATAAGGTGCCCGAGGCAGCAATAGACCCATGGAGACAAGTCGGCTGGAGGACGATGTATTGAATCGGGACGCAATTTGAGTGATCCATCGTCATTAGGAGGCCCTGAACGTTACAATACACTATCAGTTTTTCGTCCCATTCGATCATCTAGACTCACAGCAGAACGGCCATAAGGTGCCCGAGGCAGCCATAGACCCATGGAGTCAAGTCGCCTGGAGGACGATGTATTGAATCGGGACGCAATTTGAGTGATCCATCGTCATTAGGAGGCCCTGAACGTTACAATACACTATCAGTTTTTCGTCCCATTCGATAATCTAGACTCACAGCAGAACGGCCATAAGGTGCCCGAGGCAGCAATAGACCCATGGAGACAAGTCGGCTGGAGGACGATGCTTTGAATCGGGACGCAATTTGAGTGTTCCATCGTCATTAGGAGGCCCTGAACGTTACAATTCACTATCATTTTTTCGTCCGATTCGAAAATCTTCGAGTCACAGCTGAACGGCCATAAGGTGCCCGAGGCTGCAATAGACCCATGGAGACAGTCTGCTGGAGGACAATGTATTGAATCGGGAAGCAATTTGAGTGATCCATCGTCATTAGGTGGCCCTGAAAGTTACAATTCACTATCAGTTTTTCGTCCGATTCGAGAATCTTTGACTCACAGCAGAACGGCCATAAGGTGCCCGAGGCAGCAATAGACCCATGAAGTTAGTCTGCTGGAGGACGATGTATTGAATCGGGACGCAATTTGAGTGATCCATCGTCATTAGGTGGCCCTGAAAGTTACAATTCACTATCAGTTTTTCGTCCGATTCGAAAATCTTTGACTCACAGCAGAACGGCCATAAGGTGCCCGAGGCAGCAATAGACCCATGAAGTCAAGTCTGCTGGAGGACGATGTATTGAATCAGGACGCAATTTGAGTGATCCATCGTCATTATGTGGCCCTGAACGTTACAATTCACTATCAGTTTTTCGTCCCATTCGATAATCTAGACTCACAGCAGAACGGCCATAAGGTGCCCGAGGCAGCAATAGACCCATGGAGACAAGTCGGCTGGGGACGATGTATTGAATCGGACGCAATTTGAGTGATCCATCGTCATTAGGTGGCCCTGAAAGTTACAATTCACTATCAGTTTTTCGTCCCATTCGAAAATCTAGATTCACAGCTGAACGGCCATAAGGTGCCCGAGGCAGCAATAGACCCATGGAGTCAACTCGGCTGGACGACGATGTATTGAATCGGGACGCAATTTGCGTGGTCCATCGTCATTAGGTGGCCCTGAATGTTACAATTCACTATCAGTTTTTCGTCCGATTCGAAAATCTTTGACTCACAGCAGAACGGCCATTAGGTGCCCGAGGCAGCAATCGACCCATGGAGACAAGTCTGCTGGAGGACGATGTATTGAATCGGGACGCAATTTGAGTGATCCATCGTCATTAGGAGGCCCTGAACGTTACAATACACTATCAGTTTTTCGTCCCATTCGATCATCTAGACTCACAGCAGAACGGCCATAAGGTGCCCGAGGCAGCCATAGACCCATGGAGTCAAGTCGCCTGGAGGACGATGTATTGAATCGGGACGCAATTTGAGTGATCCATCGTCATTAGGAGGCCCTGAACGTTACAATACACTATCAGTTTTTCGTCCCATTCGATCATCTAGACTCACAGCAGAACGGCCATAAGGTGCCCGAGGCAGCCATAGACCCATGGAGTCAAGTCGCCTGGAGGACGATGTATTGAATTGGGACGCAATTTGAGTGATCCATCGTCATTAGGAGGCCCTGAACGTTACAATTCACTATTAGTTTTTCGTCCCATTCGACAATCTAGACTCACAGCAGAACGGCCATAAGGTGCCCGAATCAGCAATAGACCCATGGAGTCAACTCGGCTGGAGGACGATGTATTGAATCGGGACGCAATTCGAGTGATCCATCGTCATTAGGAGGCCCTGAACGTTACAATTCACTATCAGTTTTTCGTCCCATTCGATAATGTAGACTCACAGCAGAACGGCCATAAGGTGCCCGAGGCAGCAATAGAACCATGGAGTCAAGTCGGGTGGAGGACGATGTATTGAATCGGGACGCAATTTGAGTGATCCATCGTCATTAGGTGGCCCTGAACGTTACAATTCACTATCAGTTTTTCGTCCCATTCGATAATCTAGACTCACAGCAGAACGGCCATAAGGTGCCCGAGGCAGCAATAGACCCATGGAGACAAGTCGGCTGGAGGACGATGTATTGAATCGGGACGCAATTTGAGTGTTCCATCGTCATTAGGTGGCCCTGAAAGTTACAATTCACTTTCAGTTTTTCGTCCGATTCGAAAATCTTTGACTCACAGCAGAACGGCCATAAGGTGCCCGAGGCAGCAATAGACCCATGAAGTCAAGTCTGTTGGAGGACGATGTATTGAATCGGGACGCGATTTGAGTGATCCATCGTCATTAGGTGGCCGTGAAAGTTACAATTCACTATCAGTTTTTCGTCCGATTCGAAAATCTTTGACTCACAGAAGAACGGCCATAAGGTGCCCGAGGCAGCAATAGACCCATGAAGTCAAGTCTGCTGGAGGACGATGTATTGAATCAGGACGCAATTTGAGTGATCCATCGTCATTAGGTGGGCCTGAACGTTACAATTCACTATCAGTTTTTCGTCCCATTCGATAATCTAGACTCACAGCAGAACGGCCATAAGGTGCCCGAGGCAGCAATAGACCCATGGAGACAAGTCGGCTGGCGACGATGTATTGAATCGGGACGCAATTTCAGTGATCCATCGTCATTAGGTGGCCCTGAACGTTACAATTCACTATCTGTTTTTCGTCCCATTCGATAATCTAGATTCACAGCAGAACGGCCATAAGGTGCCCGAGGCAGCAGTAGACCCATGGAGTCAACTCGGCTGGAGGACGATGTATTGAATCGGGACGCAATTTGCGTGGTCCATCGTCATTAAGTGGCCCTGAATGTTACAATTCACTATCAGTTTTTCGTCCGATTCGAAAATCTTTGACTCACAGCAGAACGGCCATAAGGTGCCCGAGGCAGCAATAGACGCATGGAGACAAGTCTGCTGGAGGACGATGTATTGAATCGGGACGCAATTTGAGTGTTCCATCGTCATTAGGTGTCCCTGAACGTTACAATTCACTATCAGTTTTTCGTCCCATTCGATAATCTAGACTCACAGCAGAACGGCCATAAGGTGCCCGAGGCAGCAATAGACCCATGGAGACAAGTCGGCTGGAGGACGATGTAGTGAATCGGGACGCAATTTGAGTGATCCATCGTCATTAGGAGGCCCTGAACGTTACAATACACTATCAGTTTTTCGTCCCATTCGATCATCTAGACTCACAGCAGAACGGCCATAAGGTGCCCGAGGCAGCCATAGACCCATGGAGTCAAGTCGCCTGGAGGACGATGTATTGAATCGGGACGCAATTTGAGTGATCCATCGTCATTAGGAGGCCCTGAACGTTACAATACACTATCAGTTTTTCGTCCCATTCGATCATCTAGACTCACAGCAGAACGGCCATAAGGTGCCCGAGGCAGCCATAGACCCATGGAGTCAAGTCGCCTGGAGGACGATGTATTGAATTGGGACGCAATTTGAGTGATCCATCGTCATTAGGAGGCCCTGAACGTTACAATTCACTATCAGTTTTTCGTCCCATTCGACAATCTAGACTCACAGCAGAACGGCCATAAGGTGCCCGAATCAGCAATAGACCCATGGAGTCAACTCGGCTGGAGGACGATGTATTGAATCGGGACGCAATTCGAGTGATCCATCGTCATTAGGAGGCCCTGAACGTTACAATTCACTATCAGTTTTTCGTCCCATTCGATAATGTAGACTCACAGCAGAACGGCCATAAGGTGCCCGAGGCAGCAATAGAACCATGGAGTCAAGTCGGGTGGAGGACGATGTATTGAATCGGGACGCAATTTGAGTGATCCATCGTCATTAGGTGGCCCTGAACGTTACAATTCACTATCAGTTTTTCGTCCCATTCGATAATCTAGACTCACAGCAGAACGGCCATAAGGTGCCCGAGGCAGCAATAGACCCATGGAGACAAGTCGGCTGGAGGACGATGTATTGAATCGGGACGCAATTTGAGTGTTCCATCGTCATTAGGTGGCCCTGAAAGTTACAATTCACTTTCGGTTTTTCGTCCGATTCGAAAATCTTTGACTCACAGCAGAACGGCCATAAGGTGCCCGAGGCAGCAATAGACCCATGAAGTCAAGTCTGTTGGAGGACGATGTATTGAATCGGGACGCGATTTGAGTGATCCATCGTCATTAGGTGGCCGTGAAAGTTACAATTCACTATCAGTTTTTCGTCCGATTCGAAAATCTTTGACTCACAGAAGAACGGCCATAAGGTGCCCGAGGCAGCAATAGACCCATGAAGTCAAGTCTGCTGGAGGACGATGTATTGAATCAGGACGCAATTTGAGTGATCCATCGTCATTAGGTGGGCCTGAACGTTACAATTCACTATCAGTTTTTCGTCCCATTCGATAATCTAGACTCACAGCAGAACGGCCATAAGGTGCCCGAGGCAGCAATAGACCCATGGAGACAAGTCGGCTGGGGACGATGTATTGAATCGGGACGCAATTTCAGTGATCCATCGTCATTAGGTGGCCCTGAACGTTACAATTCACTATCTGTTTTTCGTCCCATTCGATAATCTAGATTCACAGCAGAACGGCCATAAGGTGCCCGAGGCAGCAGTAGACCCATGGAGTCAACTCGGCTGGAGGACGATGTATTGAATCGGGACGCAATTTGCGTGGTCCATCGTCATTAAGTGGCCCTGAATGTTACAATTCACTATCAGTTTTTCGTCCGATTCGAAAATCTTTGACTCACAGCAGAACGGCCATAAGGTGCCCGAGGCAGCAATAGACGCATGGAGACAAGTCTGCTGGAGGACGATGTATTGAATCGGGACGCAATTTGAGTGTTCCATCGTCATTAGGTGTCCCTGAACGTTACAATTCACTATCAGTTTTTCGTCCCATTCGATAATCTAGACTCACAGCAGAACGGCCATAAGGTGCCCGAGGCAGCAATAGACCCATGGAGACAAGTCGGCTGGAGGACGATGTATTGAATCGGGACGCAATTTGAGTGATCCATCGTCATTAGGAGGCCCTGAACGTTACAATACACTATCAGTTTTTCGTCCCATTCGATCATCTAGACTCACAGCAGAACGGCCATAAGGTGCCCGAGGCAGCCATAGACCCATGGAGTCAAGTCGCCTGGAGGACGATGTATTGAATTGGGACGCAATTTGAGTGATCCATCGTCATTAGGAGGCCCTGAACGTTACAATTCACTATCAGTTTTTCGTCCCATTCGACAATCTAGACTCACAGCAGAACGGCCATAAGGTGCCCGAATCAGCAATAGACCCATGGAGTCAACTCGGCTGGAGGACGATGTATTGAATCGGGACGCAATTCGAGTGATCCATCGTCATCAGGAGGCCCTGAACGTTACAATTCACTATCAGTTTTTCGTCCCATTCGATAATGTAGACTCACAGCAGAACGGCCATAAGGTGCCCGAGGCAGCAATAGAACCATGGAGTCAAGTCGGGTGGAGGACGATGTATTGAATCGGGACGCAATTTGAGTGATCCATCGTCATTAGGTGGCCCTGAACGTTACAATTCACTATCAGTTTTTCGTCCCATTCGATAATCTAGACTCACAGCAGAACGGCCATAAGGTGCCCGAGGCAGCAATAGACCCATGGAGACAAGTCGGCTGGAGGACGATGTATTGAATCGGGACGCAATTTGAGTGTTCCATCGTCATTAGGTGGCCCTGAAAGTTACAATTCACTTTCAGTTTTTCGTCCGATTCGAAAATCTTTGACTCACAGCAGAACGGCCATAAGGTGCCCGAGGCAGCAATAGACCCATGAAGTCAAGTCTGTTGGAGGACGATGTATTGAATCGGGACGCGATTTGAGTGATCCATCGTCATTAGGTGGCCGTGAAAGTTACAATTCACTATCAGTTTTTCGTCCGATTCGAAAATCTTTGACTCACAGAAGAACGGCCATAAGGTGCCCGAGGCAGCAATAGACCCATGAAGTCAAGTCTGCTGGAGGACGATGTATTGAATCAGGACGCAATTTGAGTGATCCATCGTCATTAGGTGGGCCTGAACGTTACAATTCACTATCAGTTTTTCGTCCCATTCGATAATCTAGACTCACAGCAGAACGGCCATAAGGTGCCCGAGGCAGCAATAGACCCATGGAGACAAGTCGGCTGGGGACGATGTATTGAATCGGGACGCAATTTCAGTGATCCATCGTCATTAGGTGGCCCTGAACGTTACAATTCACTATCTGTTTTTCGTCCCATTCGATAATCTAGATTCACAGCAGAACGGCCATAAGGTGCCCGAGGCAGCAGTAGACCCATGGAGTCAACTCGGCTGGAGGACGATGTATTGAATCGGGACGCAATTTGCGTGGTCCATCGTCATTAAGTGGCCCTGAATGTTACAATTCACTATCAGTTTTTCGTCCGATTCGAAAATCTTTGACTCACAGCAGAACGGCCATAAGGTGCCCGAGGCAGCAATAGACGCATGGAGACAAGTCTGCTGGAGGACGATGTATTGAATCGGGACGCAATTTGAGTGTTCCATCGTCATTAGGTGTCCCTGAACGTTACAATTCACTATCAGTTTTTCGTCCCATTCGATAATCTAGACTCACAGCAGAACGGCCATAAGGTGCCCGAGGCAGCAATAGACCCATGAAGTCAAGTCTGCTGGAGGACGATGTATTGAATCGGGACGCAATTTGAGTGATCCATCGTCATTAGGTGGCCCTGAATGTTACAAATCACTATCAGTTTTTCGTCCGATTCGAAAATCTTTGACTCACAGCAGAACGGCCATAAGGTGCCCGAGGCAGCAATCGACCCATGGAGACAAGTCTGCTGGAGGACGATGTATTGAATCGGGACGCAATTTGAGTGATCCATAGTCATTAGGTGGCCCTGAAAGTTACAATTCACTATCAGTTTTTCGTCCGATTCGCAAATCTTTGACTCACAGCAGAACGGCCATAAGGTGCCCGAGGCAGCAATAGACCCATTAAGTCAAGTCTCCTGGAGGACGATGTATTGAATCAGGACGCAATTTGAGTGATCCATCGTCATTAGGTGGCCCTGAACGTTACAATTCACTATCAGTTTTTCGTCCCATTCGATAATCTAGACTCACAGCAGAACGGCCATAAGGTGCCCGAGGCAGCAATAGAAACATGGAGACAAGTCGGCTGGGGACGATGTATTGAATCGGGACGCAATTTGAGTGATCCATCGTCATTAGGTGGCCCTGAACGTTACAATTCACTATCAGTTTTTCGTCCCATTCGATAATCTAGATTCACAGCAGAACGGCCAAAAGGTGCCCGAGGCAGCAATAGACCCATGGAGTCAACTCGGCTGGAGGACGATGTATTGAATCGGGACGCAATTTGCGTGGTCCATCGTCATTAGGTGGCCCTGAATGTTACAATTCACTATCAATTTTTCGTCCGATTCGAAAATCTTTGACTCACAGCAGAACGGCCATTAGGTGCCCGAGGCAGCAATCGACCCGTGGAGTCAAGTCGCCTGGAGGACGATGTATTGAATCGGAACGCAATTTGAGTGATCCATCGTCATTAGGAGGCCCTGAACGTTACAATTCACTATCAGTTTTTTGTCCCATTCGATAATCTAGACTCACAGCAGAACGGCCATAAGGTGCCCGAGGCAGCAATAGACCCATGGAGTCAAGTCGGCTGGAGGACGATGTATTGAATCGGGACGCAATTTGAGTGATCCATCGTCATTAGGTGGCCCTGAACGTTACAATTCACTATCAGTTTTTCGTCCGATTCGAAAATCTTTGACTCACAGCAGAACGGCCATAAGGTGCCCGAGGCAGCAATAGACGCATGGAGACAAGTCTGCTGGAGGACTATGTATTGAATCGGGACGCAATTTGAGTGATCCATCGTCATTAGGTGGCCCTGAAAGTTACAATTCACTATCAGTTTTTCGTCCGATTCGAGAATCTTTGACTCACAGCAGAACGGCCATAAGGTGCCCGAGGCAGCAATAGACCCAAAAAGTTAGTCTGCTGGAGGACGATGTATTGAATCGGGACGCAATTTGAGTGATCCATCGTCATTAGGTGGCCCTGAAAGATACAATTCACTATCAGTTTTTCGTCCGATTCGAAAATCTTTGACTCACAGCAGAACGGCCATAAGGTGCCCGAGGCAGCAATAGACCCATGAAGTCACGTCTGCTGGAGGACGATGTATTGAATCAGGACGCAATTTGAGTGATCCATCGTCATTATGTGGCCCTGAACGTTACAATTCACTATCAGTTTTTCGTCCCATTCGATAATCTAGACTCACAGCAGAACGGCCATAAGGTGCCCGAGGCAGCAATAGACCCATGGAGACAAGTCGGCTGGGGACGATGTATTGAATCGGGACGCAATTTGAGTGATCGATCGTCATTAGGTGGCCCTGAGAGTTACAATTCACTATCAGTTTTTCGTCCCATTCGATAATCTAGATTCACAGCTGAACGGCCATAAGGTGCCCGAGGCAGCAATAGACCCATGGAGTCAACTCGGCTGGACGACGATGTATTGAATCGGGACGCAATTTGCGTGGTCCATCGTCATTAGGTGGCCCTGAATGTTACAATTCACTATCAGTTTTTCGTCCGATTCGAAAATCTTTGACTCACAGCAGAACGGCCATTAGGTGCCCGAGGCAGCAATCGACCCATGGAGACAAGTCTGCTGGAGGACGATGTATTGAATCGGGACGCAATTTGAGTGATCCATCGTCATTAGGAGGCCCTGAACGTTACAATTCACTATCAGTTTTTCGTCCCATTCGATCATTTAGACTCACAGCAGAACGGCCATAAGGTGCCCGAGGCAGACATAGACCCATGGAGTCAAGTCGCCTGGAGGACGATGTATTGAATCGGGACGCAAATTGAGTGATCCATCGTCATTAGGAGGCCCTGAACGTTACAATTCACTATCAGTTTTTCGTCCCATTCGATAATCTAGACTCACAGCAGAAAGGCCATAAGGTGCCCGAGGCAGCAATGGACCCATGGAGTCAAGTCGGCTGGAGGACGATGTATTGAATCGGGACGCAATTTGAGTGATCCATCGTCATTAGGTGTCCCTGAACGTTACAATTCACTATCAGTTTTTCGTCCCATTCGATAATCTAGACTCACAGCAGAAAGGCCATAAGGTGCCCGAGGCAGCAATTGACCCATGGAGACAAGTCTTCTGGAGGACGATGTATTGAATCGGGACGCAATTTGAGTGATCCATCGTCATTAGGAGGCCCTGAACGTTACAATTCACTATCAGTATTTTGTTCCATTCGATAATCTAGACTCACAGCAGAACGGCCATATGGTGCCCGAGGCAGCAATAGAACCATGGAGTCAAGTCGGCTGGAGGACGATGTATTGAATCGGGACGCAATTTGAGAGATCCATCGTCATTAGGTGGCCCTGAACGTTACAATTCACTATCAGTTTTTCGTCCGATTCGAAAATCTTTGACTCACAGCGGAACGGCCATAAGGTGCCCGAGGCAGCAATAGACCCATGAAGTCAAGTCTGCTGGAGGACGATGTATTGAATCGGGACGCAATTTTAGAGTTCCATCGTCATTATGAGGCCCTGAACGTTACAATTCACTATCAGTTTTTCGTCCGATTCGAAAATCTTTGACTCACAGCAGAACGGCCATAAGGTGCCCGAGGCAGCAATAGACCCATGGAGACAAGTCGGCTGGAGGACGATGTATTGAATCGGGACGCAATTTGAGTGTTCCATCGTCATTAGGAGGCCCTGAACGTTACAATTCACTATCAGTTTTTCGTTCGATTCGAAAATCTTTGAGTCACAGCTGAACGGCCATAAGGTGCCCGAGGCTGCAATAGACCCATGGAGACAGTCTGCTGGGGGACAATGTTATGAATCGGGACGCAATTTGAGTGATCCATCGTCATTAGGTGGCCCTGAAAGTTACAATTCACTATCAGTTTTTCGTCCGATTCGAAAATCTTTGACTCACAGCAGAACGGCCATAAGGTGCCCGAGGCAGCAATAGACCCATGGAGACAAGTCTGCTGGAGGACGATGTATTGAATCGGGACGCAATTTGAGTGATCCATCGTCATTAGGTGGCCCTGAACGTTACAATTCACTATCAGTTTTTCGTCCCATTCGATAATCTAGACTCACAGCAGAACGACCATAAGGTGCCCGAGGCAGCAATAGACCCATGGAGTCAGGTCGGCTGGAGGACGATGTACTGAATCGGGACGCAATTTCTGTGGTCCATCGTCATTAGGTGGCCCTGAATGTTACAATTCACTATCAGTTTTTCGTCCGATTCGAAAATCTTTGACTCACAGCAGAACGGCCGTAAGGTGCCCAAGGTAGCAATAGACCCATGGAGACAAGTCTGCTGGAGGACGATGTATTGAATCGGGACGCAATTTGAGTGTTCCATCGTCATTAGGAGGCCCTGAACGTTACAATTCACTATCAGTTTTTCGTCCGATTCGAAAATCTTTGAGTCACAGCAGGACTGCCATAAGGTGCCCGAGGCAGCAATAGACCCATGGAGACAAGTCGGCTGGAGGACGATATATTGAATCGGGACGCAATTTGAGTGATCCATCGTCATTAGGAGGCCCTGAACGTTACAATTCACTATTAGTTTTTCGTCCCATTCGATAATCTAGACTCACAGCAGAACGGCCATAAGGTGCCCGAGGCAGCAATAGACCCATGGAGTCAAGTCGGCTGGAGGACCATGTATTGAATCGGGACGCAATTTGAGTGATCCATCGTCATTAGGTGGCCCTGAACGTTACAATTCACTATCAGTTTTTCGTCCCATTCGATAATCTAGGCTCACAGCAGAACGGCCATAAGGTGCCCGAGGCAGCAATGGACCCATGGAGACAAGTCGGCTGGAGGACGATGTATTGAATCAGGACGCAATTTGAGTGATCCATCGTCATTAGGTGGCCCTGAACGTTACAATTCACTATCAGTTTTTCGTCCCATTCGATAATCTAGATTCACAGCAGAACGGCCATAAGGTGCCCGTGGCAGCAATAGACCCATGGAGTCAACTCGGCTGGAGGCCGATGTATTGAATCGGGACCCAATTTGCGTGGTCCATCGTCATTAGGAGGCCCTGATCGTTCCAATTTACCATCAGTTTTTCGTCCGATTCGAAACTCTTTGACTCACAGCAGAACGGCCATAAGGTGCCCGAGGCAGCAATAGACCCATGGAGACAAGTCGGCTGGAGGACGATATATTGAATCGGGACGCAATTTGAGTGATCCATCGTCATTAGGAGGCCCTGAACGTTACAATTCACTATTAGTTTTTCGTCCCATTCGATAATCTAGACTCACAGCAGAACGGCCATAAGGTGCCCGAGGCAGCAATAGACCCATGGAGTCAAGTCGGCTGGAGGACCATGTATTGAATCGGGACGCAATTTGAGTGATCCATCGTCATTAGGTGGCCCTGAACGTTACAATTCACTATCAGTTTTTCGTCCCATTCGATAATCTAGGCTCACAGCAGAACGGCCATAAGGTGCCCGAGGCAGCAATGGACCCATGGAGACAAGTCGGCTGGAGGACGATGTATTGAATCAGGACGCAATTTGAGTGATCCATCGTCATTAGGAGGCCCTGAACGTTACAATTCACTATTAGTTTTTCGTCCCATTCGATAATCTAGACTCACAGCAGAACGGCCATAAGGTGCCCGAGGCAGCAATAGACCCATGGAGTCAAGTCGGCTGGAGGACCATGTATTGAATCGGGACGCAATTTGAGTGTTCCATCGTCATTAGGAGGCCCTGAACGTTACAATGCACTATTAGTTTTTCGTCCGATTCGAAAATCTTTGAGTCACAGCAGGACTGCCATAAGGTGCCCGAGGCAGCAATAGACCCATGGAGACAAGTCTGCTGGAGGACGATGTATTGAATCGGGACGCAATTTGAGTGATCCATCGTCATTAGGTGGCCCTCAACGTTACAATTCACTATCAGTTTTTCATCCCATTCTATAATCTAGACTCACAGCAGAACGGCCATAAGGTGCCCGAGGAAGCAATAGCCCCATGGAGTCAAGTCGGCTAGTGGACGATGTACTGAATCGGGACGCAATTTGTGTGGTCCATCGTCATTAGGTGGCCCTGAATGTTACAAATCACTATCAGTTTTTCGTCCGATTCGAAAATATTTGACTCACAGCAGAACGGCCATAAGGTGCCCGAGGCAGCAATAGACCCATGGAGACAAGTCTGCTGGAGGACGATGTATTGAATCGGGACGCAATTTGAGTGATCCATCGTCATTAGGAGGCCCTGAATGTTACAATTCACTATCAGTTTTTCGTCCGATTCGAAAATCTTTGACTCACAGCAGAACGGCCGTAAGGTGCCCAAGGTAGCAATAGACCCATGGAGACAAGTCTGCTGGAGGACGATGTATTGAATCGGGACGCAATTTGAGTGTTCCATCGTCATTAGGAGGCCCTGAACGTTACAATTCACTATCAGTTTTTCGTCCGATTCGAAAATCTTTGAGTCACAGCAGGACTGCCATAAGGTGCCCGAGGCAGCAATAGACCCATGGAGACAAGTCGGCTGGAGGACGATATATTGAATCGGGACGCAATTTGAGTGATCCATCGTCATTAGGAGGCCCTGAACGTTACAATTCACTATTAGTTTTTCGTCCCATTCGATAATCTAGACTCACAGCAGAACGGCCATAAGGTGCCCGAGGCAGCAATAGACCCATGGAGTCAAGTCGGCTGGAGGACCATGTATTGAATCGGGACGCAATTTGAGTGATCCATCGTCATTAGGTGGCCCTGAACGTTACAATTCACTATCAGTTTTTCGTCCCATTCGATAATCTAGGCTCACAGCAGAACGGCCATAAGGTGCCCGAGGCAGCAATGGACCCATGGAGACAAGTCGGCTGGAGGACGATGTATTGAATCAGGACGCAATTTGAGTGATCCATCGTCATTAGGTGGCCCTGAACGTTACAATTCACTATCAGTTTTTCGTCCCATTCGATAATCTAGATTCACAGCAGAACGGCCATAAGGTGCCCGTGGCAGCAATAGACCCATGGAGTCAACTCGGCTGGAGGCCGATGTATTGAATCGGGACCCAATTTGCGTGGTCCATCGTCATTAGGAGGCCCTGATCGTTCCAATTTACCATCAGTTTTTCGTCCGATTCGAAACTCTTTGACTCACAGCAGAACGGCCATAAGGTGCCCGAGGCAGCAATAGACCCATGGAGACAAGTCGGCTGGAGGACGATATATTGAATCGGGACGCAATTTGAGTGATCCATCGTCATTAGGAGGCCCTGAACGTTACAATTCACTATTAGTTTTTCGTCCCATTCGATAATCTAGACTCACAGCAGAACGGCCATAAGGTGCCTCAGGCAGCAATAGACCCATGGAGTCAGGTCGGCTGGAGGACGATGTACTGAATCGGGACGCAATTTGTGTGCTCCATCGTCATTAGGTGGCCCTGAATGCTACAATTCCATATCAGTTTTTCGTCCGATTCGAAAATCTTTGACTCACAGCAGAACGGCCATAAGGTGCCCGAGGCTGCAATAGATCCATGGAGACAAGTCTGCTGGAGGACGATGTATTGAATCGGGACGCAATTTGAGTGTTCCATCGTCATTAGGAGGCCCTGAACGTTACAATGCACTATTAGTTTTTCGTCCGATTCGAAAATCTTTGAGTCACAGCAGGACTGCCATAAGGTGCCCGAGGCAGCAATAGACCCATGGAGACAAGTCTGCTGGAGGACGATGTATTGAATCGGGACGCAATTTGAGTGATCCATCGTCATTAGGTGGCCCTCAACGTTACAATTCACTATCAGTTTTTCATCCCATTCTATAATCTAGACTCACAGCAGAACGGCCATAAGGTGCCCGAGGAAGCAATAGCCCCATGGAGTCAAGTCGGCTAGTGGACGATGTACTGAATCGGGACGCAATTTGTGTGGTCCATCGTCATTAGGTGGCCCTGAATGTTACAAATCACTATCAGTTTTTCGTCCGATTCGAAAATCTTTGACTCACAGCAGAACGGCCATAAGGTGCCCGAGGCAGCAATCGACCCATGGAGACAAGTCTGCTGGAGGACGATGTATTGAATCGGGACGCAATTTGAGTGATCCATCGTCATTAGGTGGCCCTGAAAGTTACAATTCACTATCAGTTTTTCGTCCGATTCGAAAATCTTTGACTCACAGCAGAACGGCCATAAGGTGCCCGAGGCAGCAATAGACCTATGGAGTCAACTCGGATGGAGGACGATGTATTGAATCAGGACGCAATTTGCGTGGACCATCGGCATTAGGTGGCCCTGAATGTTACAATTCACTATCAGTTTTTCGTCCGATTCGAAAATCTTTGACTCACAGCAGAACGGCCATTAGGTGCCCGAGGCAGCAATCGACCCATGGAGACAAGTCTGCTGGAGGACGATGTATTGAATCGGGACGCAATTTGAGTGATCCATCGTATTTAGGAGGCCCTGAACGTTACAATTCACTATTAGTTTTTCGTCCCATTCGATAATCTAGACTCACAGCAGAACGGCCATAAGGTGCCCGAGGCAGCAATAGACCCATGGAGTCAAGTCGGCTGGAGGACCATGTATTGAATCGAGACGCAATTTGAGTGATCCATCGTCATTAGGAGGCCCTGAACGTTACAATTCACTATCAGTTTTTCGTCCCATTCGATAATCTAGACTCACAGCAGAACGGCCATAAGGTGCCCGAGGCAGCAATAGACCCATGGAGTCAAGTCGGCTGGAGGACGATGTATTGAATCGGGACGCAATTTGAGAGATCCATCGTCATTAGGTGGCCCTGAACGTTACAATTCACTATCAGTTTTTCGTCCGATTCGAAAATCTTTGACTCACAGCGGAACGGCCATAAGGTGCCCGAGGCAGCAATAGACCCATGAAGTCAAGTCTGCTGGAGGACGATGTATTGAATCGGGACGCAATTTTAGAGTTCCATCGTCATTAGGAGGCCCTGAACGTTACAATTCACTATCAGTTTTTCGTCCGATTCGAAAATCTTTGACTCACAGCAGAACGGCCATAAGGTGCCCGAGGCAGCAATAGACCCATGGAGACAAGTCGGCTGGAGGACGATGTATTGAATCGGGACGCAATTTGAGTGTTCCATCGTCATTAGGAGGCCCTGAACGTTACAATTCACTATCAGTTTTTCGTCCCATTCGATAATCTTTGAATCACAGCTGAACGGCCATAAGGTGCCCGAGGCTGCAATAGACCCATGGAGACAGTCTGTTGGAGGACAATGTATTGAATCGGGACGCAATTTGAGTGATCCATCGTCATTAGGTGGCCCTGAACGTTACAATTCACTATCAGTTTTTCGTCCGATTCGAAAATCTTTGACTCACAGCAGAACGGCCATAAGGTGCCCGAGGCAGCAATAGACCCATGGAGACAAGTCTGCTGGAGGACGATGTATTGAATCGGGACGCAATTTGAGTGATCCATCGTCATTAGGTGGCCCTGAAAGTTACAATTCACTATCAGTTTTTCGTCCGATTCGAAAATCTTTGACTCACAGCAGAACGGCCATAAGGTGCCCGAGGCAGCAATAGACCCATGGAGACAAGTCTGCTGGAGGACGATGTATTGAATCGGGACGCAATTTGAGTGATCCATCGTCATTAGGTGGCCCTGAACGTTACAATTCACTATCAGTTTTTGGTCCCATTCGATAAACTAGACTCACAGCAGAACGACCATAAGGTGCCCGAGGCCTCAATAGACCCATGGAGTCAGGTCGGCTGGAGGACGATGTACTGAATCGGGACGTAATTTGTGTGGTCCATCGTCATTAGGTGGCCCTGAATGTTACAATTCACTATCAGTTTTTCGTCCGATTCGAAAATCTTTGACTCACAGCAGAACGGCCGTAAGGTGCCCAAGGTAGCAATAGACCCATGGAGACAAGTCTGCTGGAGGACGATGTATTGAATCGGGACGCAATTTGAGTGTTCCATCGTCATTAGGAGGCCCTGAACGTTACAATTCACTATCAGTTTTTCGTCCGATTCGAAAATCTTTGAGTCACAGCAGGACTGCCATAAGGTGCCCGAGGCAGCAATAGACCCATGGAGACAAGTCGGCTGGAGGACGATATATTGAATCGGGACGCAATTTGAGTGATCCATCGTCATTAGGAGGCCCTGAACGTTACAATTCACTATTAGTTTTTCGTCCCATTCGATAATCTAGACTCACAGCAGAACGGCCATAAGGTGCCCGAGGCAGCAATAGACCCATGGAGTCAAGTCGGCTGGAGGACGATGTATTGAATCAGGACGCAATTTGAGTGATCCATCGTCATTAGGTGGCCCTGAACGTTACAATTCACTATCAGTTTTTTGTCCCATTCGATAATCTAGATTCACAGCAGAACGGCCATAAGGTGCCCGTGGCAGCAATAGACCCATGGAGTCAACTCGGCTGGAGGCCGATGTATTGAATCGGGACCCAATCTGCGTGGTCCATCGTCATTAGGAGGCCCTGAACGTTCCAATTTACCATCAGTTTTTCGTCCGATTCGAAACTCTTTGACTCACAGCAGAACGGCCATAAGGTGCCCGAGGCAGCAATAGACCCATGGAGACAAGTCGGCTGGAGGACGATATATTGAATCGGGACGCAATTTGAGTGATCCATCGTCATTAGGAGGCCCTGAACGTTACAATTCACTATTAGTTTTTCGTCCCATTCGATAATCTAGACTCAGAGCAGAACGGCCATAAGGTGCCTGAGGCAGCAATAGACCCATGGAGTCAGGTCGGCTGGAGGACGATGTACTGAATCGGGACGCAATTTGTGTGGTCCATCGTCATTAGGTGGCCCTGAATGTTACAATTCAATATCAGTTTTTCGTCCGATTCGAAAATCTTTGACTCACAGCAGAACGGCCATAAGGTGCCCGAGGCTGCAATAGATCCATGGAGACAAGTCTGCTGGAGGACGATGTATTGAATCGGGACGCAATTTGAGTGTTCCATCGTCATTAGGAGGCCCTGAACGTTACAATGCACTATTAGTTTTTCGTCCCATTCGAAAATCTTTGAGTCACAGCAGGACTGCCTTAAGGTGCCCGAGGCAGCAATAGACCCATGGAGACAAGTCTGCTGGAGGACGATGTATTGAATCGGGACGCAATTTGAGTGATCCATCGTCATTAGGTGGCCCTGAAAGTTACAATTCACTATCAGTTTTTCGTCCGATTCGAAAATCTTTGACTCACAGCAGAACGGCCATAAGGTGCCCGAGGCAGCAATAGACCTATGGAGTCAACTCGGCTGGAGGACGATGTATTGAATCAGGACGCAATTTGCGTGGACCATCGGCATTAGGTGGCCCTGAATGTTACAATTCACTATCAGTTTTTCGTCCGATTCGAAAATCTTTGACTCACAGCAGAACGGCCATTAGGTGCCAGAGGCAGCAATCGACCCATGGAGACAAGTCTGCTGGAGGACGATGTATTGAATCGGGACGCAATTTGAGTGATCCATCGTATTTAGGAGGCCCTGAACGTTACAATTCACTATCAGTTTTTCGTCCGATTCGAAAATCTTTGACTCACAGCAGAACGGCCATAAGGTGCCCGAGGCAGCAATAGACCCATGGAGTCAAGTCGGCTGGAGGACCATGTATTGAATCGGGACGCAATTTGAGTGATCCATCGTCATTAGGAGGCCCTGAACGTTACAATTCACTATCAGTTTTTCGTCCCATTCGATAATCTAGACTCACAGCAGAACGGCCATAAGGTGCCCGAGGCAGCAATAGACCCATGGAGTCAAGTCGGCTAGAGGACGATGTATTGAATCGGGACGCAATTTGAGAGATCTATCGTCATTAGGTGGCCCTGAACGTTACAATTCACTATCAGTTTTTCGTCCCATTCGATAATCTAGACTCACAGCAGAACGGCCATAAGGTGCCCGAGGCAGCAATAGACCCATGGAGACAAGTCTGCTGGAGGACGATGTATTGAATCGGGACGCAATTTGAGTGAACCATCGTCATTAGGAGGCCCTGAACGTTACAATTCACTATCAGTTTTTTGTCCCATTCGATAATCTAGAATCTCAGCAGAACGGCCATAAGGTGCCCGAGGCAGCAATAGACCCATGGAGACAAGTCTGCTGGAGGACGATGTATTGAATCGGGACGCAATTTGAGTGATGCATCGTCATTAGGTGGCCCTCAACGTTACAATTCACTATCAGTTTTTCATCCCATTCTATAATCTAGACTCACAGCAGAACGGCCATATGGTGCCCGAGGCAGCAATAGCCCCATGGAGTCAAGTCGGCTAGTGGACGATGTACTGAATCGGGACGCAATTTGTGTGGTCCATCGTCATTAGGTGGCCCTGAATGTTACAAATCACTATCAGTTTTTCGTCCGATTCGAAAATCTTTGACTCACAGCAGAACGGCCATAAGGTGCCCGAGGCAGCAATCGACCCATGGAGACAAGTCTGCTGGAGGACGATGTATTGAATCGGGACGCAATTTGAGTGATCCATCGTCATTAGGTGGCCCTGAAAGTTACAATTCACTATCAGTTTTTCGTCCGATTCGAAAATCTTTGACTCACAGCAGAACGGCCATAAGGTGCCCGAGGCAGCAATAGACCTATGGAGTCAACTCGGCTGGAGGACGATGTATTGAATCAGGACGCAATTTGCGTGGACCATCGGCATTAGGTGGCCCTGAATGTTACAATTCACTATCAGTTTTTCGTCCCATTCGATAATCTAGACTCACAGCAGAACGGCCATAAGGTGCCCGAGGCAGCAATAGACCCATGGAGTCAAGTCTGCTGGAGGACGATGTATTGAATCGGGACGCAATTTGAGAGATCTATCGTCATTAGGTGGCCCTGAACGTTACAATTCACTATCAGTTTTTCGTCCCATTCGATAATCTAGACTCACAGCAGAACGGCCATAAGGTGCCCGAGGCAGCAATAGACCCATGGAGACAAGTCTGCCGGAGGACGATGTATTGAATCGGGACGCAATTTGAGTGATCCATCGTCATTAGGAGGCCCTGAACGTTACAATTCACTATCAGTTTTTTGTCCCATTCGATAATCTAGAATCTCAGCAGAACGGCCATAAGGTGCCCGAGGCAGCAATAGACCCATGGAGTCTAGTCGGCTGGAAGACGATGTATTGAATCGGGACGCAATTTGAGTGATCCATCGTCATTAGGTGGCCCTGAACGTTACAATTCACTATCAGTTTTTCGTCCGGTTCGAAAATCTTTGACTCACAGCAGAACGGCCATTAGGTGCCCGAGGCAGCAATAGACGCATGGAGACAAGTCTGCTGGAGGACGATGTATTGAATCGGGACGCAATTTGAGTGTTCCGTCGTCATTAGGAGGCCCTGAACGTTACAATTCACTATCAGTTTTTCGTCCGATTCGAAAATCTTTGAGTCACAGCAGGCCTGCCATAAAGTGCCCGAGGCAGCAATAGACCCATGGAGACAAGTCTGCTGGAGGACGATGTATTGAATCGGGACGCAATTTGAGTGATCCATCGTCATTAGGTGGCCCTGAACGTTACAATTCACTATAAGTTTTTCATCCCACTCCATAATCTAGACTCACAGCAGAACGGCCATAAGGTGCCCGAGGCAGCAATAGTCCCATGGAGTCAAGTCGGCTGGTGACGATGTATTGAATCGGGACGTAATTTGTGTGATCCATCGTCATTAGGTGGCCCCGAACGTTACAATTCACTATCAGTTTTTCGTCCCATTCGATAATCTAGATTCACAGCAGAACGGCCATAAGGTGCCCGAGGCAGCAATAGACCCATGGAGTCAACTCGGCTGGAGGACGATGTATTGAATCGGGACGCAATTTGCGTGGTCCATCGTCATTAGGTGGCCCTGACTGTTACAATTCACTATCAGTTTTTCGTCCGATTCGAAAATCTTTGA
This sequence comes from Schistocerca cancellata, assembly GCF_023864275.1. Classification (NCBI taxonomy): domain Eukaryota; kingdom Metazoa; phylum Arthropoda; class Insecta; order Orthoptera; family Acrididae; genus Schistocerca; species Schistocerca cancellata. The sequence continues at coordinate 2,195,321 of NW_026047092.1, read as the reverse complement.
CTCACAGCAGAACGGCCATTAGGTGCCCGAGGCAGAAATCGACCCATGGAGACAAATCTGCTGGAGGACGATGTATTGAATCGGGACGCAATTTGAGTGATCCATCGTCATTAGGAGACGCTGAACGTTACAATTCACTATCAGTTTTTCGTCCCATTCGATAATCTAGACTCACAGCAGAACGGCCATAAGGTGCCCGAGGCAGCAATAGACCCATGGAGTCAAGTCGGCTGGAGGACGATGTATTGAATCGGGACGCAATTTGAGTGATCCATCGTCATTAGGAGGCCCTGAACGTTACAATTCACTATCAGTTTTTCGTCCCATTCGATAATCTAGACTCACAGCAGAACGGCCATAAGGTGCCCGAAGCAGCAATAGACCCATGGAGACAAGTCTGCTGGAGGACGATGTATTGAATCGGGACGCAATTTGAGTGATCCATCGTCATTAGGAGGCCCTGAACGTTACAATTCACTATCAGTATTTTGTCCCATTCGATAATCTAGACTCACAGCAGAACGGCCATAAGGTGCCCGAGGCAGCAATAGACCCATGGAGTCAAGTCGGCTGGAGGACGATGTATTGAATCGGGACGCAATTTGAGTGATCCATCGTCATTAGGTGGCCCTGAACGTTACAATTCACTATTAGTTTTTTGTCCCGTTCGATAATCTAGACTCACAGCAGAACGGCCATAAGGTGCCTGAGGCAGCAATAGACCCATGGAGTCAAGTCGGCTGGAGGACGATGTATTGAATCGGGACGCAGTTTGAGTGATCCATCGTCATTAGGTGGCCCTGAACGTTACAATTCACTATCAGTTTTTCGTCCCATTCGATAATCTAGATTCACAGCAGAACGGCCATAAGGTGCCTGAGGCAGCAATAGACCCATGGAGTCAGGTCGGCTGGAGGACGATGTACTGAATCGGGACGCAATTTGTGTGGTCCATCGTCATTAGGTGGCCCTGAATGTTACAATTCACTATCAGTTTTTCGTCCGATTCGAAAATCTTTGACTCACAGCAGAACGGCCATAAGGTGCCCGAGGCTGCAATAGACCCATGGAGACAAGTCTGCTGGAGGACGATGTATTGAATCGGGACGCAATTTGAGTGTTCCATCGTCATTAGGACGCCCTGAACGTTACAATTCACTATTAGTTTTTCGTCCGATTCGAAAATCTTTGAGTCACAGCAGGCCTGCCATAAGGTGCCCGAGGCAGCAATAGACCCATGGAGACAAGTCTGCTGGAGGACGATGTATTGAATCGGGACGCAATTTGAGTGATCCATCGTCATTAGGTGGCCCTGAACGTTACAATTCCCTATCAGTTTTTCATCCCATTCTATAATCTAGACTCACAGCAGAACGGCCATAAGGTGCCCGAGGCAGCAATAGTCCCATGGAGTCAAGTCGGCTAGTGGACGATGTACTGAATCGGGACGCAATTTGTGTGGTCCATCGTCATTAGGTGGCCCTGAATGTTACAAATCACTATCAGTTTTTCGTCCGATTCGAAAATCTTTGACTCACAGCAGAACGGCCATAAGGTGCCCGTGGCAGCAATCGACCCATGGAGACAAGTCTGCTGGAGGACGATGTATTGAATCGGGACGCAATATTAGTGATCCATCGTCATTAGGTGGCCCTGAATGTTACAATTCACTATCAGTTTTTCGTCCGATTCAAAAATCTTTGACTCACAGCAGAACGGCCATAAGGTGCCCGAGGCAGCAATAGACCCATGGAGTCAACTCGGCTGGAGGACGATGTATTGAATCGGGACGCAATTTGCGTGGTCCATCGTCATTAGGTGGCCCTGAATGTTACAATTCACTATCAGTATTTCGTCCCATTCGATAATCTAGATTCACAGCAGAACGGCCATAAGGTGCCGGTGCCAGCAATAGACCCATGGAGTCAACTCGGCTGGAGGACGATGTATTGAATCGGGACCCAATTTGCGTGGTCCATCGTCATTAGGTGGCCCTGAATGTTACAATTCACTATCAGTTTTTCGTCCGATTCGAAAGTCTTTGACTCACAGCAGAACGGCCATTAGGTGCCCGAGGCAGCAATAGACCAATGGAGACAAGTCCGCTGGAGGACGATGTATTGAATCGGGACGCAATTTGAGTGTTCCATCGTCATTAGGAGGCCCTGAACGTTCCAATTTACCATCAGTTTTTCGTCCGATTCGAAACTCTTTGACTCACAGCAGAACGGCCATAAGGTGCCCGAGGCAGCAATAGACCCATGGAGACAAGTCGGCTGGAGGACGATATATTGAATCGGGACGCAATTTGAGTGTTCCATCGTCATTAGGAGGCCCTGAACGTTACAATTCACTATTAGTTTTTCGTCCGATTCGAAAATCTTTGACTCACAGCAGAACGGCCATTAGGTGCCCGAGGTGCAATCGACCCATGGAGACAAGTCTGCTGGAGGACGATGTATTGAATCGGGACGCAATTTGAGTGATCCATCGTCATTAGGAGGCCCTGAACGTTACAATTCACTATTAGTTTTTCGTCCCATTCGATAATCTAGATTCACAGCAGAACGGCCATAAGGTGCCCGAGGCAGCAATAGACCCATGGAGTCAAGTCGGCTGGAGGACCATGTATTGAATCGGGACGCAATTTGAGTGATCCATCGTCATTAGGAGGCCCTGAACGTTACAATTCACTATCAGTTTTTCGTCCCATTCGATAATCTAGACTCACAGCAGAACGGCCATAAGGTGCCCGAGGCAGCAATAGACCCATGGAGTCAAGTCGGCTGGAGGACGATGTATTGAATCGGGACGCAATTTGAGAGATCTATCGTCATTAGGTGGCCCTGAACGTTACAATTCACTATCAGTTTTTCGTCCCATTCGATAATCTAGACTCACAGCAGAACGGCCATAAGGTGCCCGAGGCAGCAATAGACCCATGGAGACAAGTCTGCTGGAGGACGATGTATTGAATCGGGTCGCAATTTGAGTGATCCATCGTCATTAGGAGGCCCTGAACGTTACAATTCACTATCAGTTTTTTGTCCCATTCGATAATCTAGAATCTCAGCAGAACGGCCATAAGGTGCCCGAGGCAGCAACAGACCCATGGAGTCTAGTCGGCTGGAAGACGATGTATTGAATCGGGACGCAATTTGAGTGATCCATCGTCATTAGGTGGCCCTGAACGTTACAATTCACTATCAGTTTTTCGTCCGATTCGAAAATCTTTGACTCACAGCAGAACGGCCATTAGGTGCCCGAGGCAGCAATAGACGCATGGAGACAAGTCTGCTGGAGGACGATGTATTGAATCGGGACGCAATTTGAGTGTTCCATCGTCATTAGGAGGCCCTGAACGTTACAATTCACTATCAGTTTTTCGTCCGATTCGAAAATCTTTGAGTCACAGCAGGCCTGCCATAAGGTGCCCGAGGCAGCAATAGACCCATGGAGACAAGTCTGCCTGAGGACGATGTATTGAATCGGGACGCAATTTGAGTGATCCATCGTCATTAGGTGGCCCTGAACGTTACAATTCACTATCAGTTTTTCGTCCCATTCGATAATCTAGATTCACAGCAGAACGGCCATAAGGTGCCCGAGGCAGCAATAGACCCATGGAGTCAACTCGGCTGGAGGACGATGTATTGAATCGGGACGCAATTTGCGTGGTCCATCGTCATTAGGTGGCCCTGAATGTTACAATTCACTATCAGTTTTTCGTCCGATTCAAAAATCTTTGACTCACAGCAGAACGGCCATAAGGTGCCCGAGGCAGCAATAGACCCATGGAGTCAACTCGGCTGGAGGACGATGTATTGAATCGGGACGCAATTTGCGTGGTCCATCGTCATTAGGTGGCCCTGAATGTTACAATTCACTATCAGTATTTCGTCCCATTCGATAATCTAGATTCACAGCAGAACGGCCATAAGGTGCCAGTGCCAGCAATAGACCCATGGAGTCAACTCGGCTGGAGGACGATGTATTGAATCGGGACCCAATTTGCGTGGTCCATCGTCATTAGGTGGCCCTGAATGTTACTATTCACTATCAGTTTTTCGTCCGATTCGAAAGTCTTTGACTCACAGCAGCACGGCCATTAGGTGCCCGAGGCAGCAATAGACCAATGGAGACAAGTCCGCTGGAGGACGATGTATTGAATCGGGACGCAATTTGAGTGATCCATCGTCATTAGGAGGCCCTGAACGTTCCAATTTACCATCAGTTTTTCGTCCGATTCGAAACTCTTTGACTCACAGCAGAACGGCCATAAGGTGCCCGAGGCAGCAATAGACCCATGGAGACAAGTCGGCTGGAGGACGATATATTGAATCGGGACGCAATTTGAGTGTTCCATCGTCATTAGGAGGCCCTGAACGTTACAATTCACTATTAGTTTTTCGTCCGATTCGAAAATCTTTGACTCACAGCAGAACGGCCATTAGGTGCCCGAGGTGCAATCGACCCATGGAGACAATTCTGCTGGAGGACGATGTATTGAATCGGGACGCAATTTGAGTGATCCATCGTCATTAGGAGGCCCTGAACGTTACAATTCACTATTAGTTTTTCGTCCCATTCGATAATCTAGACTCACAGCAGAACGGCCATAAGGTGCCCGAGGCAGCAATAGACCCATGGAGTCAAGTCGGCTGGAGGACCATGTATTGAATCGGGACGCAATTTGAGTGATCCATCGTCATTAGGAGGCCCTGAACGTTACAATTCACTATCAGTTTTTCGTCCCATTCGATAATCTAGACTCACAGCAGAACGGCCATAAGGTGCCCGAGGCAGCAATAGACCCATGGAGTCAAGTCGGCTGGAGGACGATGTATTGAATCGGGACGCAATTTGAGAGATCTATCGTCATTAGGTGGCCCTGAACGTTACAATTCACTATCAGTTTTTCGTCCCATTCGATAATCTAGACTCACAGCAGAACGGCCATAAGGTGCCCGAGGCAGCAATAGACCCATGGAGACAAGTCTGCTGGAGGACGATGTATTGAATCGGGTCGCAATTTGAGTGATCCATCGTCATTAGGAGGCCCTGAACGTTACAATTCACTATCAGTTTTTTGTCCCATTCGATAATCTAGAATCTCAGCAGAACGGCCATAAGGTGCCCGAGGCAGCAATAGACCCATGGAGTCTAGTCGGCTGGAAGACGATGTATTGAATCGGGACGCAATTTGAGTGATCCATCGTCATTAGGTGGCCCTGAACGTTACAATTCACTATCAGTTTTTCGTCCGATTCGAAAATCTTTGACTCACAGCAGAACGGCCATTAGGTGCCCGAGGTGCAATCGACCCATGGAGACAAGTCTGCTGGAGGACGATGTATTGAATCGGGACGCAATTTGAGTGATCCATCGTCATTAGGAGGCCCTGAACGTTACAATTCACTATTAGTTTTTCGTCCCATTCGATAATCTAGACTCACAGCAGAACGGCCATAAGGTGCCCGAGGCAGCAATAGACCCATGGAGTCAACTCGGCTGGAGGACGATGTATTGAATCGGGACGCAATTTGCGTGGTCCATCGTCATTAGGTGGCCCTGAATGTTACAATTCACTATCAGTTTTTCGTCCGATTCGAAATTCTTTGACTCACAGCAGAACGGCCATTAGGTGCCAGAGGCAGCAATCGACCCATGGAGACAAGTCTGCTGGAGGACGATGTATTGAATCGGGACGCAATTTGAGTGATCCATCGTCATTAGGAGACCCTGAACGTTACAATTCACTATCAGTTTTTCGTCCCATTCGATAATCAAGACTCACAGCAGAACGGCCATAAGGTGCCCGAGGCAGCAATAGACCCATGGAGTCAAGTCGGCTGGAGGACGATGTATTGAATCGGGACGCAATTTGAGTGATCCATCGTCATTAGGAGGCCCTGAACGTTACAATTCACTATCAGTTTTTCGTCCCATTCGATAATCTAGACTCACAGCAGAACGGCCATAAGGTGCCCGAGGCAGCAATAGTCCCATGGAGTACTCGGCTGGAGGACGATGTATTGAATCGGGACGCAATTTGCGTGGTCCATCGTCATTAGGTGGCCCTGAATGTTACAATTCACTATCAGTGTTTCGTCCGATTCGAAAATCTTTGACTCACAGCAGAACGGCCATTAGGTGCCCGAGGCAGCAATCGACCCATGGAGACAAGTCTGCTGGAGGACGATGTATTGAATCGGGACGCAATTTGAGTGATCCATCGTCATCCGGAGGCCCTGAACGTTACAATTCACTATTAGTTTTTCGTCCCATTCGATAATCTAGACTCACAGCAGAACGGCCATAAGGTGCCAGAGGCAGCAATAGACCCATGGAGTCAAGTCGGCTGGAGGACCATGTATTGAATCGGGACGCAATTTGAGTGATCCATCGTCATTAGGTGGCCCTGAACGTTACAATTCACTATCAGTTTTTCGTCCCATTCGATAATCTAGACTCACAGCAGAACGACCATAAGGTGCCCGAGGCAGCAATAGACCCATGGAGACAAGTCTGCTGGAGGACGATGTATTGAATCGGGACGCAATTTGAGTGATCCATCGTCATTAGGAGGCCCTGAACGTTACAATTCACTATCAGTTTTTTGTCCCATTCGATAATCTAGAATCTCAGCAGAACGGCCATAAGGTGCCCGAGGCAGCAATAGACCCATGGAGTCCAGTCGGCTGGAAAACGATGTATTGAATCGGGACGAAATTTGAGTGATCCATCGTCATTAGGTGGCCCTGAACGTTACAATTCACTATCAGTTTTTCGTCCGATTCGAAAATCTTTGACTCACAGCAGAACGGCCTTTAGGTGCCCGAGGCAGCAATAGACGCATGGAGACAAGTCTGCTGGAGGACGATGTATTGAATCGAACGCAATTTGAGTGTTCCATCGTCATTAGGAGGCCCTGAACGTTACAATTCACTATCAGTTTTTTGTCCCATTCGATAATCTAGAATCTCAGCAGAACGGCCATAAGGTGCCCGAGGCAGCAATAGACCCATGGAGTCCAGTCGGCTGGAAAACGATGTATTGAATCGGGACGAAATTTGAGTGATCCATCGTCATTAGGTGGCCCTGAACGTTACAATTCACTATCAGTTTTTCGTCCGATTCGAAAATCTTTGACTCACAGCAGAACGGCCTTTAGGTGCCCGAGGCAGCAATAGACGCATGGAGACAAGTCTGCCTGAGGACGATGTATTGAATCGGGACGCAATTTGAGTGATCCATCGTCATTAGGTGGCCCTGAACGTTACAATTAACTATCAGTTTTTCATCCCTTTTTATAATCTAGACTCACAGCAGAACGTCCATAAGGTGCCCGTGGCAGCAATAGACCCATGGAGACAGTCTGTTGGAGGACAATGTATTGAATCGGGACGCAATTTGAGTGATCCATCGTCATTAGGTGGCCCTGAACGTTACAATTCACTATCAGTTTTTCGTCCGATTCGAAAATATTTGACTCACAGCAGAACGGCCATAAGGTGCCCGAGGCAGCAATAGACCCATGGAGACAAGTCTGCTGGAGGACGATGTATTGAATCGGGACGCAATTTGAGTGATCCATCGTCATTAGGTGGCCCTGAAAGTTACAATTCACTATCAGTTTTTCGTCCGATTCGAAAATCTTTGACTCACAGCAGAACGGCCATAAGGTGCCCGAGGCAGCAATAGACCCATGGAGACAAGTCTGCTGGAGGACGATGTATTGAATCGGGACGCAATTTGAGTGATCCATCGTCATTAGGTGGCCCTGAACGTTACAATTCACTATCAGTTTTTGGTCCCATTCGATAAACTAGACTCACAGCAGAACGACCATAAGGTGCCCGAGGCAGCAATAGACCCATGGAGTCAGGTCGGCTGGAGGACCATGTATTGAATCGGGACGCAATTTGAGTGATCCATCGTCATTAGGTGGCCCTGAACGTCACAATTCACTATCAGTTTTTCGTCCCATTCGATAATCTAGACTCACAGCAGAACGGCCATAAGGTGCCCGAGGCAGCAATAGACCCATGGAGACAAGTCGGCTGGAGGACGATGTATTGAATCAGGACGCAATTTGAGTGATCCATCGTCATTAGGTGGCCCTGAACGTTACAATTCACTATCAGTTTTTCGTCCGAAATGAAAATCTTTGACTCACAGCAGAACGGCCGTAAGGTGCCCAAGGTAGCAATAGACCCATGGAGACAAGTCTGCTGGAGGACGATGTATTGAATCGGGACGCAATTTGAGTGTTCCATCGTCATTAGGAGGCCCTGAACGTTACAATTCACTATCAGTTTTTCGTCCGATTCGAAAATCTTTGAGTCACAGCAGGACTGCCATAAGGTGCCCGAGGCAGCAATAGACCCATGGAGACAAGTCGGCTGGAGGACGATATATAGAATCGGGACGCAATTTGAGTGATCCATCGTAATTAGGAGGCCCTGAACGATACAATTCACTATTAGTTTTTCGTCCCATTCGATAATCTAGACTCACAGCAGAACGGCCATAAGGTGCCCGAGGCAGCAATAGACCCATGGAGTCAAGTCGGCTGGAGGACCATGTATTGAATCGGGACGCAATTTGAGTGATCCATCGTCATTAGGTGGCCCTGAACGTTACAATTCACTATCAGTTTTTCGTCCCATTCGATAATCTAGACTCACAGCAGAACGGCCATAAGGTGCCCGAGGCAGCAATAGACCCATGGAGACAAGTCGGCTGGAGGACGATGTATTGAATCAGGACGCAATTTGAGTGATCCATCGTCATTAGGTGGCCCTGAACGTTACAATTCACTATCAGTTTTTCGTCCCATTCGATAATCTAGATTCACAGCAGAACGGCCATAAGGTGCCCTTGGCAGCAATAGACCCATGGAGTCAACTCGGCTGGAGGCCGATGTATTGAATCGGGACCCAATTTGCGTGGTCCATCGTCATTAGGAGGCCCTGAACGTTCCAATTTACCATCAGTTTTTCGTCCGATTCGAAACTCTTTGACTCACAGCAGAACGGCCATAAGGTGCCCGAGGCAGCAATAGACCCATGGAGACAAGTCGGCTGGAGGACGATATATTGAATCGGGACGCAATTTGAGTGATCCATCGTCATTAGGAGGCCCTGAACGTTACAATTCACTATTAGTTTTTCGTCCCATTCGATAATCTAGACTCACAGCAGAACGGCCATAAGGTGCCTGAGGCAGCAATAGACCCATGGAGTCAGGTCGGCTGGAGGACGATGTACTGAATCGGGACGCAATTTGTGTGGTCCATCGTCATTAGGTGGCCCTGAATGTTACAATTCAATATCAGTTTTTCGTCCGATTCGAAAATCTTTGACTCACAGCAGAACGGCCATAAGGTGCCCGAGGCTGCAATAGATCCATGGAGACAAGTCTGCTGGAGGACGATGTATTGAATCGGGACGCAATTTGAGTGTTCCATCGTCATTAGGAGGCCCTGAACGTTACAATGCACTATTAGTTTTTCGTCCGATTCGAAAATCTTTGAGTCACAGCAGGACTGCCTTAAGGTGCCCGAGGCAGCAATAGACCCATGGAGACAAGTCTGCTGGAGGACGATGTATTGAATCGGGACGCAATTTGAGTGATCCATCGTCATTAGGTGGCCCTCAACGTTACAATTCACTATCAGTTTTTCATCCCATTCTATAATCTAGACTCACAGCAGAACGGCCATAGGGTGCCCGAGGCAGCAATCGACCCATGGAGACAAGTCTGCTAAAGGACGATGTATTGAATCGGGACGCAATTTGAGTGATCCATCGTCATTAGGTGGCCCTGAAAGTTACAATTCACTATCAGTTTTTCGTCCGATTCGAAAATCTTTGACTCACAGCAGAACGGCCATAAGGTGCCCGAGACAGCAATAGACCTATGGAGTCAACTCGGCTGGAGGACGATGTATTGAATCAGGACGCAATTTGCGTGGACCATCGGCATTAGGTGGCCCTGAATGTTACAATTCACTATCAGTTTTTCGTCCGATTCGAAATTCTTTGACTCACAGCAGAACGGCCATTAGGTGCCCGAGGCAGCAATTGACCCATGGAGACAAGTCGGCTGGAGGACGATGTATTGAATCAGGACGCAATTTGAGTGATCCATCGTCATTAGGTGGCCCTGAACGTTACAATTCACTATCAGTTTTTCGTCCCATTCGATAATCTAGATTCACAGCAGAACGGCCATAAGGTGCCCGTGGCAGCAATAGACCCATGGAGTCAGGTCGGCTGGAGGACGATGTACTGAATCGGGACGCAATTTGTGTGGTCCATCGTCATTAGGAGGCCCTGAACGTTACAATTCACTATCAGTTTTTCGTCCCATTCGATAATCTAGACTCACAGCAGAACGGCCATAAGGTGCCCGAGGCAGCAATAGACCCATGGAGTCAAGTCGGCTGGAGGACGATGTATTGAATCGGGACGCAATTTGAGAGATCTATCGTCATTAGGTGGCCCTGAACGTTACAATTCACTATCAGTTTTTCGTCCCATTCGATAATCTAGACTCACAGCAGAACGGCCATAAGGTGCCCGAGGCAGCAATAGACCCATGGAGACAAGTCTGCTGGAGGACGATGTATTGAATCGGGACGCAATTTGAGTGAACCATCGTCATTAGGAGGCCCTGAACGTTACAATTCACTATCAGTTTTTTGTCCCATTCGATAATCTAGAATCTCAGCAGAACGGCCATAAGGTGCCCGAGGCAGCAATAGACCCATGGAGTCTAGTCGGCTGGAAGACGATGTATTGAATCGGGACGCAATTTGAGTGATCCATCGTCATTAGGTGGCCCTGAACGTTACAATTCACTATCAGTTTTTCGTCCGGTTCGAAAATCTTTGACTCACAGCAGAACGGCCATTAGGTGCCCGAGGCTGCAATAGATCCATGGAGACAAGTCTGCTGGAGGACGATGTATTGAATCGGGACGCAATTTGAGTGTTCCATCGTCATTAGGAGGCCCTGAACGTTACAATGCACTATTAGTTTTTCGTCCGATACGAAAATCTTTGAGTCACAGCAGGACTGCCATAAGGTGCCCGAGGCAGCAATAGACCCATGGAGACAAGTCTGCTGGAGGACGATGTATTGAATCGGGACGCAATTTGAGTGATGCATCGTCATTAGGTGGCCCTCAACGTTACAATTCACTATCAGTTTTTCATCCCATTCTATAATCTAGACTCACAGCAGAACGGCCATAAGGTGCCCGATGCAGCAATAGCCCCATGGAGTCAAGTCGGCTAGTGGACGATGTACTGAATCGGGACGCAATTTGTGTGGTCCATCGTCATTAGGTGGCCCTGAATGTTACAAATCACTATCAGTTTTTCGTCCGATTCGAAAATCTTTGACTCACAGCAGAACGGCCATAAGGTGCCCGAGGCAGCAATCGACCCATGGAGACAAGTCTGCTGGAGGACGATGTATTGAATCGGGACGCAATTTGAGTGATCCATCGTCATTAGGTGGCCCTGAAAGTTACAATTCACTATCAGTTTTTCGTCCGATTCGAAAATCTTTGACTCACAGCAGAACGGCCATAAGGTGCCCGAGGCAGCAATAGACCTATGGAGTCAACTCGGCTGGAGGACGATGTATTGAATCAGGACGCAATTTGCGTGGACCATCGGCATTAGGTGGCCCTGAATGTTACAATTCACTATCAGTTTTTCGTCCCATTCGATAATCTAGACTCACAGCAGAACGGCCATAAGGTGCCCGAGGCAGCAATAGACCCATGGAGTCAAGTCGGCTGGAGGACCATGTATTGAATCGGGACGCAATTTGAGTGATCCATCGTCATTAGGAGGCCCTGAACGTTACAATTCACTATCAGTTTTTCGTCCCATTCGATAATCTAGACTCACAGCAGATCGGCCATAAGGTGCCCGAGGCAGCAATAGACCCATGGAGTCAAGTCTGCTGGAGGACGATGTATTGAATCGGGTCGCAGTTTGAGAGATCTATCGTCATTAGGTGGCCCTGAACGTTACAATTCACTATCAGTTTTTCGTCCCATTCGATAATCTAGACTCACAGCAGAACGGCCATAAGGTGCCCGAGGCAGCAATAGCCCCATGGAGTCAAGTCGGCTAGTGGACGATGTACTGAATCGGGACGCAATTTGTGTGGTCCATCGTCATTAGGTGGCCCTGAATGTTACAAATCACTATCAGTTTTTCGTCCGATTCGAAAATCTTTGACTCACAGCAGAACGGCCATAAGGTGCCCGAGGCAGCAATCGACCCATGGAGACAAGTCTGCTGGAGGACGATGTATTGAATCGGGACGCAATTTGAGTGATCCATCGTCATTAGGTGGCCCTGAAAGTTACAATTCACTATCAGTTTTTCGTCCGATTCGAAAATCTTTGACTCACAGCAGAACGGCCATAAGGTGCCCGAGGCAGCAATAGACCTATGGAGTCAACTCGGCTGGAGGACGATGTATTGAATCAGGACGCAATTTGCGTGGACCATCGGCATTAGGTGGCGCTGAATGTTACAATTCACTATCAGTTTTTCGTCCGATTCGAAAATCTTTGACTCACAGCAGAACGGCCATTAGGTGCCCGAGGCAGCAATCGACCCATGGAGACAAGTCTGCTGGAGGACGATGTATTGAATCGGGACGCAATTTGAGTGATCCATCGTATTTAGGAGGCCCTGAACGTTACAATTCACTATTAGTTTTTCGTCCCATTCGATAATCTAGACTCACAGCAGAACGGCCATAAGGTGCCCGAGGCAGCAATAGACCCATGGAGTCAAGTCGGCTGGAGGACCACGTATTGAATCGGGACGCAATTTGAGTGATCCATCGTCATTAGGAGGCCCTGAACGTTACAATTCACTATCAGTTTTTCGTCCCATTCGATAATCTAGACTCACAGCAGAACGGCCATAAGGTGCCCGAGGCAGCAATAGACCCATGGAGTCAAGTCGGCTGGAGGACGATGTATTCAATCGGGACGTAATTTGAGAGATCTATCGTCATTAGGTGGCCCTGAACGTTACAATTCACTATCAGTTTTTCGTCCCATTCGATAATCTAGACTCACAGCAGAACGGCCATAAGGTGCCCGAGGCAGCAATAGACCCATGGAGACAAGTCTGCTGGAGGACGATGTATTGAATCGGGACGCAATTTGAGTGATCCATCGTCATTAGGAGGCCCTGAACGTTACAATTCACTATCAGTTTTTTGTCCCATTCGATAATCTAGAATCTCAGCAGAACGGCCATAAGGTGCCCGAGGCAGCAATAGACCCATGGAGTCTAGTCGGCTGGAAGACGATGTATTGAATCGGGACGCAATTTGAGTGATCCATCGTCATTAGGTGGCCCTGAACGTTACAATTCACTATCAGTTTTTCGTCCGGTTCGAAAATCTTTGACTCACAGCAGAACGGCCATTAGGTGCCCGAGGCAGCAATAGACGCATGGAGACAAGTCTGCTGGAGGACGATGTATTGAATCGGGACGCAATTTGAGTGTTCCATCGTCATTAGGAGGCCCTGAACGTTACAATTCACTATCAGTTTTTCGTCCGATTCGAAAATCTTTGAGTCACAGCAGGCCTGCCATAAAGTGCCCGAGGCAGCAATAGACCCATGGAGACAAGTCTGCTGGAGGACGATGTATTGAATCGGGACGCAATTTGAGTGATCCATCGTCATTAGGTGGCCCTGAACGTTACAATTCACTATCAGTTTTTCATCCCACTCTATAATCTAGACTCACAGCAGAACGGCCATAAGGTGCCCGAGGCAGCAATAGTCCCATGGAGTCAAGTCGGCTGGGGACGATGTATTGAATCGGGACGTAATTTGAGTGATCCATCGTCATTAGGTGGCCCCGAACGTTACAATTCACTATCAGTTTTTCGTCCCATTCGATAATCTAGATTCACAGCAGAACGGCCATAAGGTGCCCGAGGCAGCAATAGACCCATGGAGTCAACTCGGCTGGAGGACGATGTATTGAATCGGGACGCAATTTGCGTGGTCCATCGTCATTAGGTGGCCCTGACTGTTACAATTCACTATCAGTTTTTCGTCCGATTCGAAAATCTTTGACTCACAGCAGAACGGCCATTAGGTGCCCGAGGCAGCAATAGACCAATGGAGACAAGTCCGCTGAGGGCGATGTATTGAATCGGGACGCAATTTGAGTGTTCCATCGTCATTAGGAGGCCCTGAACGTTCCAATTTACCATCAGTTTTTCGTCCGATTCGAAACTCTTTGACTCACAGCAGAACGGCCATAAGGTGCCCGAGGCAGCAATAGACCCATGGAGACAAGTCGGCTGGAGGACGATATATTGAATCGGGACGCAATTTGAGTGTTCCATCGTCATTAGGAGGCCCTGAACGTTACAATTCACTATTAGTTTTTCGTCCGATTCGAAAATCTTTGACTCACAGCAGAACGGCCATTAGGTGCCCGAGGCAGCAATCGACCCATGGAGACAAGTCTGCTGGAGGACGATGTATTGAATCGGGACGCAATTTGAGAGATCCATCGTCATTAGGAGGCCCTGAACGTTACAATTCACTATTAGTTTTTCGTCCCATTCGATAATCTAGACTCACAGCAGAACGGCCATAAGGTGCCCGAGGCAGCAATAGACCCATGGAGTCAAGTCGGCTGGAGGACCATGTATTGAATCGGGACGCAATTTGAGTGATCCATCGTCATTAGGAGGCCCTGAACGTTACAATTCACTATCAGTTTTTCGTCCCATTCGATAATCTAGACTCACAGCAGAACGGCCATAAGGTGCCCGAGGCAGCAATAGACCCATGGAGTCAAGTCGGCTGGAGGACGATGTATTGAATCGGGACGCAATTTGAGAGATCTATCGTCATTAGGTGGCCCTGAACGTTACAATTCACTATCAGTTTTTCGTCCCATTCGATAATCTAGACTCACAGCAGAACGGCCATAAGGTGCCCGAGGCAGCAATAGACCCATGGAGACAAGTCTGCTGGAGGACGATGTATTGAATCGGGACGCAATTTGAGTGATCCATCGTCATTAGGAGGCCCTGAACGTTACAATTCACTATCAGTTTTTTGTCCCATTCGATAATCTAGAATCTCAGCAGAACGGCCATAAGGTGCCCGAGGCAGCAATAGACCCATGGAGTCTAGTCGGCTGGAAGACGATGTATTGAATCGGGACGCAATTTGAGTGATCCATCGTCATTAGGTGGCCCTGAACGTTACAATTCACTATCAGTTTTTCGTCCGGTTCGAAAATCTTTGACTCACAGCAGAACGGCCATTAGGTGCCCGAGGCAGCAATAGACGCATGGAGACAAGTCTGCTGGAGGACGATGTATTGAATCGGGACGCAATTTGAGTGTTCCATCGTCATTAGGAGGCCCTGAACGTTACAATTCACTATCAGTTTTTCGTCCGATTCGAAAATCTTTGAGTCACAGCAGGCCTGCCATAAAGTGCCCGAGGCAGCAATAGACCCATGGAGACAAGTCTGCTGGAGGACGATGTATTGAATCGGGACGCAATTTGAGTGATCCATCGTCATTAGGTGGCCCTGAACGTTACAATTCACTATCAGTTTTTCATCCCACTCTATAATCTAGACTCACAGCAGAACGGCCATAAGGTGCCCGAGGCAGCAATAGTCCCATGGAGTCAAGTCGGCTGGGGACGATGTATTGAATCGGGACGTAATTTGAGTGATCCATCGTCATTAGGTGGCCCCGAACGTTACAATTCACTATCAGTTTTTCGTCCCATTCGATAATCTAGATTCACAGCAGAACGGCCATAAGGTGCCCGAGGCAGCAATAGACCCATGGAGTCAACTCGGCTGGAGGACGATGTATTGAATCGGGACGCAATTTGCGTGGTCCATCGTCATTAGGTGGCCCTGACTGTTACAATTCACTATCAGTTTTTCGTCCGATTCGAAAATCTTTGACTCACAGCAGAACGGCCATTAGGTGCCCGAGGCAGCAATAGACCAATGGAGACAAGTCCGCTGAGGGCGATGTATTGAATCGGGACGCAATTTGAGTGTTCCATCGTCATTAGGAGGCCCTGAACGTTCCAATTTACCATCAGTTTTTCGTCCGATTCGAAACTCTTTGACTCACAGCAGAACGGCCATAAGGTGCCCGAGGCAGCAATAGACCCATGGAGACAAGTCGGCTGGAGGACGATATATTGAATCGGGACGCAATTTGAGTGTTCCATCGTCATTAGGAGGCCCTGAACGTTACAATTCACTATTAGTTTTTCGTCCGATTCGAAAATCTTTGACTCACAGCAGAACGGCCATTAGGTGCCCGAGGCAGCAATCGACCCATGGAGACAAGTCTGCTGGAGGACGATGTATTGAATCGGGACGCAATTTGAGAGATCCATCGTCATTAGGAGGCCCTGAACGTTACAATTCACTATTAGTTTTTCGTCCCATTCGATAATCTAGACTCACAGCAGAACGGCCATAAGGTGCCCGAGGCAGCAATAGACCCATGGAGTCAAGTCGGCTGGAGGACCATGTATTGAATCGGGACGCAATTTGAGTGATCCATCGTCATTAGGAGGCCCTGAACGTTACAATTCACTATCAGTTTTTCGTCCCATTCGATAATCTAGACTCACAGCAGAACGGCCATAAGGTGCCCGAGGCAGCAATAGACCCATGGAGTCAAGTCGGCTGGAGGACGATGTATTGAATCGGGACGCAATTTGAGAGATCTATCGTCATTAGGTGGCCCTGAACGTTACAATTCACTATCAGTTTTTCGTCCCATTCGATAATCTAGACTCACAGCAGAACGGCCATAAGGTGCCCGAGGCAGCAATAGACCCATGGAGACAAGTCTGCTGGAGGACGATGTATTGAATCGGGACGCAATTTGAGTGATCCATCGTCATTAGGAGGCCCTGAACGTTACAATTCACTATCAGTTTTTTGTCCCATTCGATAATCTAGAATCTCAGCAGAACGGCCATAAGGTGCCCGAGGCAGCAATAGACCCATGGAGTCTAGTCGGCTGGAAGACGATGTATTGAATCGGGACGCAATTTGAGTGATCCATCGTCATTAGGTGGCCCTGAACGTTACAATTCACTATCAGTTTTTCGTCCGGTTCGAAAATCTTTGACTCACAGCAGAACGGCCATTAGGTGCCCGAGGCAGCAATAGACGCATGGAGACAAGTCTGCTGGAGGACGATGTATTGAATCGGGACGCAATTTGAGTGTTCCATCGTCATTAGGAGGCCCTGAACGTTACAATTCACTATCAGTTTTTCGTCCGATTCGAAAATCTTTGAGTCACAGCAGGCCTGCCATAAAGTGCCCGAGGCAGCAATAGACCCATGGAGACAAGTCTGCTGGAGGACGATGTATTGAATCGGGACGCAATTTGAGTGATCCATCGTCATTAGGTGGCCCCGAACGTTACAATTCACTATCAGTTTTTCGTCCCATTCGATAATCTAGACTCACAGCAGAACGGCCATAAGGTGCCCGAGGCAGCAATAGACCCATGGAGTCAAGTCGGCTGGAGGACTATGTATTGAATCGGGACGCAATTTGAGTGATCCATCGTCATTAGGAGGCCCTGAACGTTACAATTCACTATCAGTTTTTCGTCCCATTCGATAATCTAGACTCACAGCAGAACGGCCATAAGGTGCCCGAGGCAGCAATAGACCCATGGAGACAAGTCTGCTGGAGGACGATGTATTGAATCGGGACGCAATTTGAGTGATCCATCGTCATTAGGAGGCCCTGAACGTTACAATTCACTATCAGTATTTTGTCCCATTCGATAATCTAGACTCACAGCAGAACGGCCATAAGGTGCCCGAGGCAGCAATAGACCCATGGAGTCAAGTCGGCTGGAGGACGATGTATTGAATCGGGACGCAATTTGAGTGATCCATCGTCATTAGGTGGCCCTGAACGTTACAATTCACTATCAGTTTTTCGTCCCATTCGATAATCTAGACTCACAGCAGAACCGCCATAAGGTGCCCGAGGCAGCAATAGACCCATGGAGACAAATCTGCTGGAGGACGATGTATTGAATCGGGACGCAATTTGAGTGATCCATCGTCATTAGGTGGCCCTGAACGTTACAATTCACTATCAGTTTTTCGTCCCATTCGATAATCTAGATTCACAACAGAACAGCCATAAGGTGCCTGAGGCAGCAATAGTCCCATGGAGTCAGGTCGGCTGGAGGACGATGTACTGAATCTGGACGCAATTTGTGTGGTCCATCGTCGTTAGGTGGCCCTGAATGTTACAATTCACTATCAGTTTTTCGTCCGATTCGAAAATCTTTGACTCACAGCAGAACGGCCATAAGGTGCCCGAGGCTGCAATAGACCCATGGAGACAAGTCTGCTGGAGGACGATGTATTGAATCGGGACGCAATTTGAGTGTTCCATCGTCATTAGGAGGCCCTGAACGTTACAATTCACTATTAGTTTTTCGTCCGATTCGAAAATCTTTGAGTCACAGCAGGCCTGCCATAAGGTGCCCGAGGCAGCAATAGACCCATGGAGACAAGTCTGCTGGAGAACGATGTATTGAATCGGGACGCAATTTGAGTGATCCATCGTCATTAGGTGGCCCTGAACGTTACAATTCCCTATCAGTTTTTCATCCCATTCTATAATCTAGACTCACAGCAGACCGGCCATAAGGTGCCCGAGGCAGCAATAGTCCCATGGAGTCAAGTCGGCTAGTGGACGATGTACTGAATCGGGACGCAATTTGTGTATTCCATCGTCATTAGGTGGCCCTGAATGTTACAAATCACTATCAGTTTTTCGTCCGATTCGAAAATCTTTGACTCACAGCAGAACGGCCATAAGGTGCCCGTGGCAGCAATCGACCCATGGAGACAAGTCTGCTGGAGGACGATGTATTGAATCGGGACGCAATATTAGTGATCCATCGTCATTAGGTGGCCCTGATTGTTACAATTCACTATCAGTTTTTCGTCCGATTCAAAAATCTTTGACTCACAGCAGAACGGCCATAAGGTGCCCGAGGCAGCAATAGACCCATGGAGTCAACTCGGCTGGAGGACGATGTATTGAATCGGGACGCAATTTGCGTGGTCCATCGTCATTAGGTGGCCCTGAATGTTACAATTCACTATCAGTATTTCGTCCCATTCGATAATCTAGATTCACAGCAGAACGGCCATAAGGTGCCGGTGCCAGCAATAGACCCATGGAGTCAACTCGGCTGGAGGACGATGTATTGAATCGGGACCCAATTTGCGTGGTCCATCGTCATTAGGTGGCCCTGAATGTTACAATTCACTATCAGTTTTTCGTCCGATTCGAAACTCTTTGACTCACAGCAGAACGGCCATAAGGTGCCCGAGGCAGCAATAGACCCATGGAGACAAGTCGGCTGGAGGACGATATATTGAATCGGGACGCAATTTGAGTGTTCCATCGTCATTAGGAGGCCCTGAACGTTACAATTCACTATTAGTTTTTCGTCCGATTCGAAAATCTTTGACTCACAGCAGAACGGCCATTAGGTGCCCGAGGCAGCAATCGACCCATGGAGACAAGTCTGCTGGAGGACGATGTATTGAATCGGGACGCAATTTGAGTGATCCATCGTCATTAGGAGGCCCTGACCGTTACAATTCACTATTAGTTTTTCGTCCCATTCGATAATCTAGACTCACAGCAGAACGGCCATAAGGTGCCCGAGGCAGCAATAGACCCATGGAGTCAAGTCGGCTGGAGGACCATGTATTGAATCGGGACGCAATTTGAGTGATCCATCGTCATTAGGAGGCCCTGAACGTTACAATTCACTATCAGTTTTTCGTCCCATTCGATAATCTAGACTCACAGCAGAACGGCCATAAGGTGCCCGAGGCAGCAATAGACCCATGAAGTCAAGTCGGCTGGAGGACGATGTATTGAATCGGGACGCAATTTGAGAGATCTATCGTCATTAGGTGGCCCTGAACGTTACAATTCACTATCAGTTTTTCGTCCCATTCGATAATCTAGACTCACAGCAGAACGGCCATAAGGTGCCCGAGGCAGCAATAGACCCATGGAGACAAGTCTGCTGGAGGACGATGTATTGAATCGGGTCGCAATTTGAGTGATCCATCGTCATTAGGAGGCCCTGAACGTTACAATTCACTATCAGTTTTTTGTCCCATTCGATAATCTAGAATCTCAGCAGAACGGCCATAAGGTGCCCGAGGCAGCAATAGACCCATGGAGTCTAGTCGGCTGGAAGACGATGTATTGAATCGGGACGCAATTTGAGTGATCCATCGTCATTAGGTGGCCCTGAACGTTACAATTCACTATCAGTTTTTCGTCCGATTCGAAAATCTTTGACTCACAGCAGAACGGCCATTAGGTGCCCGAGGCAGCAATAGACGCATGGAGACAAGTTTGCTGGAGGACGATGTATTGAATCGGGACGCAATTTGAGTGTTCCATCGTCATTAGGAGGCCCTGAACGTTACAATTCACTATCAGTTTTTCGTCCGATTCGAAAATCTTTGAGTCACAGCAGGCCTGCCATAAGGTGCCCGAGGCAGCAATAGACCCATGGAGACAAGTCTGCCTGAGGACGATGTATTGAATCGGGACGCAATTTGAGTGATCCATCGTCATTAGGTGGCCCTGAACGTTACAATTCACTATCAGTATTTCGTCCCATTCGATAATCTAGATTCACAGCAGAACGGCCATAAGGTGCCCGAGGCAGCAATAGACCCATGGAGTCAACTCGGCTTGAGGACGATGTATTGAATCGGGACGCAATTTGCGTGGTCCATCGTCATTAGGTGGCCCTGAATGTTACAATTCACTATCAGTTTTTCGTCCGATTCGAAATTCTTTGACTCACAGCAGAACGGCCATTAGGTGCCAGAGGCAGCAATCGACCCATGGAGACAAGTCTGCTGGAGGACGATGTATTGAATCGGGACGCAATTTGAGTGATCCATCGTCATTAGGAGACCCTGAACGTTACAATTCACTATCAGTTTTTCGTCCCATTCGATAATCAAGACTCACAGCAGAACGGCCATAAGGTGCCCGAGGCAGCAATAGACCCATGGAGTCAAGTCGGCTGGAGGACGATGTATTGAATCGGGACGCAATTTGAGTGATCCATCGTCATTAGGTGGCCCTGAATGTTACAAATCACTATCAGTTTTTCGTCCGATTCGAAAATCTTTGACTCACAGCAGAACGGCCATAAGGTGCCCGTGGCAGCAATCGACCCATGGAGACAAGTCTGCTGGAGGACGATGTATTGAATCGGGACGCAATATTAGAGATCCATCGTCATTAGGTGGCCCTGATTGTTACAATTCACTATCAGTTTTTCGTCCGATTCAAAAATCTTTGACCCACAGCAGAACGGCCATAAGGTGCCCGAGGCAGCAATAGACCCATGGAGTCAACTCGGCTGGAGGACGATGTATTGAATCGGGACGCAATTTGCGTGGTCCATCGTCATTAGGTGGCCCTGAATGTTACAATTCACTATCAGTATTTCGTCCCATTCGATAATCTAGATTCACAGCAGAACGGCCATAAGGTGCCGGTGCCAGCAATAGACCCATGGAGTCAACTCGGCTGGAGGACGATGTATTGAATCGGGACCCAATTTGCGTGGTCCATCGTCATTAGGTGGCCCTGAATGTTACAATTCACTATCAGTTTTTCGTCCGATTCGAAAGTCTTTGACTCACAGCAGAACGGCCATTAGGTGCCCGAGGCAGCAATAGACCAATGGAGACAAGTCCGCTGGAGGACGATGTATTGAATCGGGACGCAATTTGAGTGTTCCATCGTCATTAGGAGGCCCTGAACGTTCCAATTTACCATCAGTTTTTCGTCCGATTCGAAACTCTTTGACTCACAGCAGAACGGCCATAAGGTGCCCGAGGCAGCAATAGACCCATGGAGACAAGTCGGCTGGAGGACGATATATTGAATCGGGACACAATTTGAGTGTTCCATCGTCATTAGGAGGCCCTGAACGTTACAATTCACTATTAGTTTTTCGTCCGATTCGAAAATCTTTGACTCACAGCAGAACGGCCATTAGGTGCCCGAGGCAGCAATCGACCCATGGAGACAAGTCTGCTGGAGGACGATGTATTGAATCGGGACGCAATTTGAGTGATCCATCGTCATTAGGAGGCCCTGACCGTTACAATTCACTATTAGTTTTTCGTCCCATTCGATAATCTAGACTCACAGCAGAACGGCCATAAGGTGCCCGAGGCAGCAATAGACCCATGGAGTCAAGTCGGCTGGAGGACCATGTATTGAATCGGGACGCAATTTGAGTGATCCATCGTCATTAGGAGGCCCTGAACGTTACAATTCACTATCAGTTTTTCGTCCCATTCGATAATCTAGACTCACAGCAGAACGGCCATAAGGTGCCCGAGGCAGCAATAGACCCATGAAGTCAAGTCGGCTGGAGGACGATGTATTGAATCGGGACGCAATTTGAGAGATCTATCGTCATTAGGTGGCCCTGAACGTTACAATTCACTATCAGTTTTTCGTCCCATTCGATAATCTAGACTCACAGCAGAACGGCCATAAGGTGCCCGAGGCAGCAATAGACCCATGGAGACAAGTCTGCTGGAGGACGATGTATTGAATCGGGTCGCAATTTGAGTGATCCATCGTCATTAGGAGGCCCTGAACGTTACAATTCACTATCAGTTTTTTGTCCCATTCGATAATCTAGAATCTCAGCAGAACGGCCATAAGGTGCCCGAGGCAGCAATAGACCCATGGAGTCTAGTCGGCTGGAAGACGATGTATTGAATCGGGACGCAATTTGAGTGATCCATCGTCATTAGGTGGCCCTGAACGTTACAATTCACTATCAGTTTTTCGTCCGATTCGAAAATCTTTGACTCACAGCAGAACGGCCATTAGGTGCCCGAGGCAGCAATAGACGCATGGAGACAAGTCTGCTGGAGGACGATGTATTGAATCGGGACGCAATTTGAGTGTTCCATCGTCATTAGGAGGCCCTGAACGTTACAATTCACTATCAGTTTTTCGTCCGATTCGAAAATCTTTGAGTCACAGCAGGCCTGCCATAAGGTGCCCGAGGCAGCAATAGACCCATGGAGACAAGTCTGCCTGAGGACGATGTATTGAATCGGGACGCAATTTGAGTGATCCATCGTCATTAGGTGGCCCTGAACGTTACAATTCACTATCAGTATTTCGTCCCATTCGATAATCTAGATTCACAGCAGAACGGCCATAAGGTGCCCGAGGCAGCAATAGACCCATGGAGTCAACTCGGCTTGAGGACGATGTATTGAATCGGGACGCAATTTGCGTGGTCCATCGTCATTAGGTGGCCCTGAATGTTACAATTCACTATCAGTTTTTCGTCCGATTCGAAATTCTTTGACTCACAGCAGAACGGCCATTAGGTGCCAGAGGCAGCAATCGACCCATGGAGACAAGTCTGCTGGAGGACGATGTATTGAATCGGGACGCAATTTGAGTGATCCATCGTCATTAGGAGACCCTGAACGTTACAATTCACTATCAGTTTTTCGTCCCATTCGATAATCAAGACTCACAGCAGAACGGCCATAAGGTGCCCGAGGCAGCAATAGACCCATGGAGTCAAGTCGGCTGGAGGACGATGTATTGAATCGGGACGCAATTTGAGTGATCCATCGTCATTAGGAGGCCCTGAACGTTACAATTCACTATCAGTTTTTCGTCCCATTCGATAATCTAGACTCACAGCAGAACGGCCATAAGGTGCCCGAGGCAGCAATAGTCCCATGGAGTAAACTCGGCTGGAGGACGATGTATTGAATCGGGACGCAATTTGCGTGGTCCATCGTCATTAGGTGGCCCTGAATGTTACAATTCACTATCAGTTTTTCGTCCGATTCGAAAATCTTTGACTCACAGCAGAACGGCCATTAGGTGCCCGAGGCAGCAATCGACCCATGGAGACAAGTCTGCTGGAGGACGATGGATTGAATCGGGACGCAATTTGAGTGATCCATCGTCATTAGGAGGCCCTGAACGTTACAATTCACTATTAGTTTTTCGTCCCATTCGATAATCTAGACTCACAGCAGAACGGCCATAAGGTGCCCGAGGCAGCAATAGACCCATGGAGTCAAGTCGGCTGGAGGACCATGTATTGAATCGGGACGCAATTTGAGTGATCCATCGTCATTAGGTGGCCCTGAACGTTACAATTCACTATCAGTTTTTCGTCCCATTCGATAATCTAGACTCACAGCAGAACGGCCATAAGGTGCCCGAGGCAGCAATAGACCCATGGAGACAAGTCTGCTGGAGGACGATGTATTGAATCGGGGCGCAATTTGAGTGATCCATCGTCATTAGGAGGCCCTGAACGTTACAATTCACTATCAGTTTTTTGTCCCATTCGATAATTTAGAATCTCAGCAGAACGGCCATAAGGTGCCCGAGGCAGCAATAGACCCATGGAGTCCAGTCGGCTGGAAAACGATGTATTGAATCGGGACGAAATTTGAGTGATCCATCGTCATTAGGTGGCCCTGAACGTTACAATTCACTATCAGTTTTTCGTCCGATTCGAAAATCTTTGACTCACAGCAGAACGGCCTTTAGGTGCCCGAGGCAGCAATAGACGCATGGAGACAAGTCTGCTGGAGGACGATGTATTGAATCGAACGCAATTTGAGTGTTCCATCGTCATTAGGAGGCCCTGAACGTTACAATTCACTATCAGTTTTTCGTCCGATTCGAAAATCTTTAAGTCACAGCAGGCCTGCCATAAGGTGCCCGAGGCAGCAATAGACCCATGGAGACAAGTCTGCCTGAGGACGATGTATTGAATCGGGACGCAATTTGAGTGATCCATCGTCATTAGGTGGCCCTGAACGATACAATTCACTATCAGTTTTTCATCCCATTTTATAATCTAGACTCACAGCAGAACGTCCATAAGGTGCCCGAGGCAGCAATAGTCCCATGGAGTCAAGTCGGCTGGGGACGATGTATTGAATCGGGACGTAATTTGAGTGATCCATCGTCATTAGGTGGCCCTGAACGTTACAATTCACTATCAGTTTTTCGTCCCATTCGATAATCTAGATTCACAGCAGAACGGCCATAAGGTGCCCGAGGCAGCAATAGACCCATGGAGTCAACTCGGCTGGAGGACGATGTAATGAATCGGGACGCAATTTGCGTGGTCCATCGTCATTAGGTGGCCCTGAATGTTACAATTCACTATCAGTTTTTCGTCCGATTCGAAAATCTTTGACTCACAGCAGAACGGCCATAAGGTGCCCGAGGCAGCAATAGACCCATGGAGTCAAGTCGGCTGGAGGACGATGTATTGAATCGGGACGCAATTTGAGTGATCCATCGTCATTAGGAGGCCCTGAACGTTACAATTCACTATCAGTTTTTCGTACCATTCGATAATCTAGACTCACAGCAGAACGGCCATAAGGTGCCCGAGGCAGCAATAGACCCATGGAGACAAGTCTGCTGGAGGACGATGTATTGAATCGGGACGCAATTTGAGTGATCCATCGTCATTAGGTGGCCCTGAACGTTACAATTCACTATCAGTTTTTCGTCCGATTCGAAAATCTTTGACTCACAGCAGAACGGCCATAAAGTGCCCGAGACAGCAATAGACGCATGGAGACAAGTCTGCTGGAGGACGATGTACTGAATCGGGACGCAATTTGAGTGTTCCATCGTCATTAGGAGGCCCTGAACGTTACAATTCACTATCAGTTTTTCGTCCGATTCGAAAATCTTTGACTCACAGCAGAACGGCCATAAAGTGCCCGAGGCAGCAATAGACGCATGGAGACAAGTCTGCTGGAGGACGATGTATTGAATCACGACGCAATTTGAGTGATCCATCGTCATTAGGTGGCCCTGAACGTTACAATTCACTATCAGTTTTTCGTCCGATTCGAAAATCTTTGACTCACCGCAGAACGGCCATTAGGTGCCCGAGGCAGCAATAGACCCATGGAGTCAACTCGGCTGGAGGACGATGTATTGAATCGGGACGCAATTTGCGTGGTCCATCGTCATTAGGTGGCCCTGAATGTTACAATTCACTATCAGTTTTTCGTCCGATTCGAAAATCTTTGACTCACAGCAGAACGGCCATTAGGTGCCCGAGGCAGCAATCGACCCATGGAGACAAGTCTGCTGGAGGACGATGTATTGAATCGGGACGCAATTTGAGTGATCCATCGTCATTAGGAGACCCTGAACGTTACAATTCACTATCAGTTTTTCGTCCCATTCGACAATCAAGACTCACAGCAGAACGGCCATAAGGTGCCCGAGGCAGCAATAGACCCATGGAGTCAAGTCGGCTGGAGGACGATGTATTGAATCGGGACGCAATTTGAGTGATCCATCGTCATTAGGTGGCCCTGAAAGTTACAATTCACTATCAGTTTTTCGTCGATTCGAAAATCTTTGACTCACAGCATAACGGCCATAAGGTGCCCGAGGCAGCAATAGACCCATGAAGTCAACTCTGCTGGAGGACGATGTATTGAATCACGACGCAATTTGAGTGATCCATCGTCATTAGGTGGCCCTAAACGTTACAATTCACTACCAGTTTTTCGTCCCATTCGATAATCTAGACTCACAGCAGACCGGCCATAAGGTGCCCGAGGCAGCAATAGACCCATGGAGACAAGTCGGCTGGGGACGATGTATTGAATCGGGACGCAATTTGAGTGATCCATCGTCATTAGATGGCCCTGAACGTTACAATTCACTATCAGTTTTTCGTCCCATTCGATAATCTAGACTCACAGCAGAACGGCCATTAGGTGCCCGAGGCAGCAATCGAACCATGGAGACAAGTCTGCTGGAGGACGATGTATTGAATCGGGACGCAATTTGAGTGTTCCATCGTCATTAGGAGGCCCTGAACGTTACAATTCACCATCAGTTTTTCGTCCGATTCGAAAATCTTTGAGTCACAGCAGGCCTGCCATAAGGTGCCCGAGGCAGCAATAGACCCATGGAGACAAGTCGGCTAGTGGACGATGTACTGAATCGGGACGCAATTTGTGTGTTCCATCGTCATTAGGTGGCCCTAAATGTTACAAATCACTATCAGTTTTTCGTCCGATTCGAAAATCTTTGACTCACAGCAGAACGGCCATTAGGTGCCCGAGGCAGCAATCGACCCATGGAGACAAGTCTGCTGGAGGACGATGTATTGAATCGGGACGCAATTTGAGTGATCCATCGTCATTAGGAGACCCTTAACGTTACAATTCACTATCAGTTTTTCGTCCCATTCGATAATCTAGACTCACAGCAGAACGGCCATAAGGTGCCCGAGGCAGCAATAGACCCATGGAGTCAAGTCGGCTGGAGGACGATGTATTGAATCGGGACGCATTTTGAGTGATCCATCGTCATTAGGACGCCCTGAACGTTACAATTCACTATCAGTTTTTTGTCCCATTCGATAATCTAGACTCACAGCAGAACGGCCATAAGGTGCCCGAGGCAACAATAGACCCATGGAGTCAAGTCGGCTGGAGGACGATGTATTGAATCGGGACGCAATTTGAGTGATCCATCGTCATTAGGAGACCCTGAACGTTACAATTCACTATCAGTTTTTCGTACCATTCGATAATCTAGACTCACAGCAGAACGGCCATAAGGTGCCCGAGGCAGCAATAGACCCATGGAGACAAGTCTGCTGGAGGACGATGTATTGAATCGGGACGCAATTTGAGTGATCCATCGTCATTAGGAGGCCCTGAACGTTACAATTCACTATCAGTTTTTTGTCCCATTCGATAATCTAGACTCACAGCAGAACGGCCATAAGGTGCCCGAGGCAGCAATAGACCCATGGAGTCAAGTCGGCTGGAGGACGATGTATTGAATCGGGACGCAATTTGAGTGATCCATCGTCATTAGGTGGCCCTGAACGTTACAATTCACTATCAGTTTTTCGTCCGATTCGAAAATCTTTGACTCACAGCAGAACGGCCATAAAGTGCCCGAAGCAGCAATAGACGCATGGAGACAAGTCTGCTGGAGGACGATGTATTGAATCGGGACGCAATTTGAGTGTTCCATCGTCATTAGGAGGCCCTGAACGTTACAATTCACTATCAGTTTTTCGTCCGATTCGAAAATCTTTGACTCACAGCAGAACGGCCATAAAGTGCCCGAGGCAGCAATAGACGCATGGAGACAAGTCTGCTGGAGGACGATGTATTGAATCACGACGCAATTTGAGTGATCCATCGTCATTAGGTGGCCCTGAATGTTACAATTCACTATCAGTTTTTCGTCCGATTCGAAAATCTTTGACTCACAGCAGAACGGCCATTAGGTGCCCGAGGCAGCAATAGACCCATGGAGTCAACTCGGCTGGAGGACGATGTATTGAATCGGGACGCAATTTGCGTGGTCCATCGTCATTAGGTGGCCCTGAATGTTACAATTCACTATCAGTTTTTCGTCCGATTCGAAAATCTTTGACTCACAGCAGAACGGCCATTAGGTGCCCGAGGCAGCAATCGACCCATGGAGACAAGTCTGCTGGAGGACGATGTATTGAATCGGGACGCAATTTGAGTGATCCATCGTCATTAGGAGACCCTTAACGTTACAATTCACTATCAGTTTTTCGTCCCATTCGATAATCTAGACTCACAGCAGAACGGCCATAAGGTGCCCGAGGCAGCAATAGACCCATGGAGTCAAGTCGGCTGGAGGACGATGTATTGAATCGGGACGCATTTTGAGTGATCCATCGTCATTAGGACGCCCTGAACGTTACAATTCACTATCAGTTTTTTGTCCCATTCGATAATCTAGACTCACAGCAGAACGGCCATAAGGTGCCCGAGGCAACAATAGACCCATGGAGTCAAGTCGGCTGGAGGACGATGTATTGAATCGGGACGCAATTTGAGTGATCCATCGTCATTAGGAGACCCTGAACGTTACAATTCACTATCAGTTTTTCGTACCATTCGATAATCTAGACTCACAGCAGAACGGCCATAAGGTGCCCGAGGCAGCAATAGACCCATGGAGACAAGTCTGCTGGAGGACGATGTATTGAATCGGGACGCAATTTGAGTGATCCATCGTCATTAGGAGGCCCTGAACGTTACAATTCACTATCAGTTTTTTGTCCCATTCGATAATCTAGACTCACAGCAGAACGGCCATAAGGTGCCCGAGGCAGCAATAGACCCATGGAGTCAAGTCGGCTGGAGGACGATGTATTGAATCGGGACGCAATTTGAGTGATCCATCGTCATTAGGTGGCCCTGAACGTTACAATTCACTATCAGTTTTTCGTCCGATTCGAAAATCTTTGACTCACAGCAGAACGGCCATAAAGTGCCCGAAGCAGCAATAGACGCATGGAGACAAGTCTGCTGGAGGACGATGTATTGAATCGGGACGCAATTTGAGTGTTCCATCGTCATTAGGAGGCCCTGAACGTTACAATTCACTATCAGTTTTTCGTCCGATTCGAAAATCTTTGACTCACAGCAGAACGGCCATAAAGTGCCCGAGGCAGCAATAGACGCATGGAGACAAGTCTGCTGGAGGACGATGTATTGTATCACGACGCAATTTGAGTGATCCATCGTCATTAGGTGGCCCTGAATGTTACAATTCACTATCAGTTTTTCGTCCGATTCGAAAATCTTTGACTCACAGCAGAACGGCCATTAGGTGCCCGAGGCAGCAATAGACCCATGGAGTCAACTCGGCTGGAGGACGATGTATTGAATCGGGACGCAATTTGCGTGGTCCATCGTCATTAGGTGGCCCTGAATGTTACAATTCACTATCAGTTTTTCGTCCGATTCGAAAATCTTTGACTCACAGCAGAACGGCCATTAAGTGCCCGCGGCAGCAATCGACCCATGGAGACAAGTCTGCTGGAGGACGATGTATTGAATCGGGACGCAATTTGAGTGATCCATCGTCATTAGGAGGCCCTGAACGTTACAATTCACTATCAGTTTTTCGTCCCATTCGATAATCTAGACGCACAGCAGAACGGCCATTAGGTGCCCGAGGCAGCAATCGAACCATGGAGACAAGTCTGCTGGAGGACGATGTATTGAATCGGGACGCAATTTGAGTGTTCCATCGTCATTAGGAGGCCCTGAACGTTACAATTCACCATCAGTTTTTCGTCCGATTCGAAAATCTTTGAGTCACAGCAGGCCTGCCATAAGGTGCCCGAGGCAGCAATAGACCCATGGAGACAAGTCGGCTAGTGGACGATGTACTGAATCGGGACGCAATTTGTGTGTTCCATCGTCATTAGGTGGCCCTAAATGTTACAAATCACTATCAGTTTTTCGTCCCATTCGATAATCTAGACTCACTGCAGAACGGCCATAAGGTGCCCGAGGCAGCAATCGACCCATGGAGACAAGTCTGCTGGATGACGATGTATTCAATCGGGACGCATTTTGAGTGATCCATCGTCATTAGGAGGCCCTGAACGTTACAATTCACTATCAGTTTTTTGTCCCATTCGATAATCTAGACTCACAGCAGAACGGCCATAAGGTGCCCGAGGCAACAATAGACCCATGGAGTCAAGTCGGCTGGAGGACGATGTATTGAATCGGGACGCAATTTGAGTGATCCATCGTCATTAGGTGGCCCTGAACGTTACAATTCACTATCAGTTTTTCGTCCGATTCGAAAATCTTTGACTCACAGCAGAACGGCCATAAAGTGCCCGGGGCAGCAATAGACGCATGGAGACAAGTCTGCTGGAGGACGATGTATTGAATCGGGACGCAATTTGAGTGTTCCATCGTCATTAGGAGGCCCTGAACGTTACAATTCACTATCAGTTTTTCGTCCGATTCGAAAATCTTTGAGTCACAGCAGGCCTGCCATAAGGTGCCCGAGGCAGCATTAGACCCATGGAGACAAGTCTGCTGGAGGACGATGTATTGAATCGGGACGCAATTTGAGTGATCCATCGTCATTAGGTGGCCCTGAACGTTACAATTCACTATCAGTTTTTTGTCCCATTCTATAATCTAGACTCACAGCAGAACGGCCATAACGTGCCCGAGGCAGCAATAGTCCCATGGAGTCAAGTCGGCTAGTGGACGATGTACTGAATCGGGACGCAATTTGTGTGGTCCATCGTCATTAGGTGGCCCTGATTGTTACAAATCACTATCAGTTTTTCGTCCGATTCGAAAATCTTTGACTCACAGCAGAACGGCCATAAGGTGCCCGAGGCAGCAATCGACCCATGGAGAGAAGTCTGCTGGAGGACGATGTATTGAATCAGGACGCAATTTGAGTGATCCATCGTCATTAGGTGGCCCTGAACGTTACAATTCACTATCAGTTTTTCGTCCCATTCGATAATCTAGACTCACAGCAGAACGGCCATAAGGTGCCCGAGGCAGCAATAGACCCATGGAGACAAGTCTGCTGGAGGACGATGTATTGAATCGGGACGCATTTTGAGTGATCCATCGTCATTAGGAGGCCCTGAACGTTACAATTCACTATCAGTTTTTTGTCCCATTCGATAATCTAGACTCACAGCAGAACGGCCATAAGGTGCCCGAGGCAACAATAGACCCATGGAGTCAAGTCGGCTGGAGGACGATGTATTGAATCGGGACGCAATTTGAGTGATCCATCGTCATTAGGTGGCCCTGAACGTTACAATTCACTATCAGTTTTTCGTCCGATTCGAAAATCTTTGACTCACAGCAGAACGGCCATAAAGGGCCCGAGGCAGCAATAGACGCATGGAGACAAGTCTGCTGGAGGACGATGTATTGAATCGGGACGCAATTTGTGTGATCCATCGTCATTAGGTGGCCCTGAACGTTACAATTCACTATCAGTTTTTTGTCCCATTCTATAATCTAGACTCACAGCAGAACGGCCATAAGGTGCCCGAGGCAGCAATAGACCCATGGAGTCAACTCGGCTGGAGGACGATGTATTGAATCGGGACGCAATTTGCGTGGTCCATCGTCATTAGGTGGCCCTGAATGTTACAATTCACTATCAGTTTTTCGTCCGATTCGAAAATCTTTGACTCACAGCAGAACGGCCATTAGGTGCCCGAGGCAGCAATCGACCCATGGAGACAAGTCTGCTGGAGGACGATGTATTGAATCGGGACGCAATTTGAGTGATCCATCGTCATTAGGAGACCCTGAACGTTACAATTCACTATCAGTTTTTCGTCCCATTCGACAATCAAGACTCACAGCAGAACGGCCATAAGGTGCCCGAGGCAGCAATAGACCCATGGAGTCAAGTCGGCTGGAGGACGATGTATTGAATCGGGACGCAATTTGAGTGATCCATCGTCATTAGGTGGCCCTGAAAGTTACAATTCACTATCAGTTTTTCGTCGATTCGAAAATCTTTGAGTCACAGCATAACGGCCATAAGGTGCCCGAGGCAGCAATAGACCCATGAAGTCAACTCTGCTGGAGGACGATGTATTGAATCACGACGCAATTTGAGTGATCCATCGTCATTAGGTGGCCCTAAACGTTACAATTCACTATCAGTTTTTCGTCCCATTCGATAATCTAGACTCACAGCAGACCGGCCATAAGGTGCCCGAGGCAGCAATAGACCCATGGAGACAAGTCGGCTGGGGACGATGTATTGAATCGGGACGCAATTTGAGTGGTCCATCGTCATTAGATGGCCCTGAACGTTACAATTCACTATCAGTTTTTCGTCCCATTCGATAATCTAGACTCACAGCAGAACGGCCATTAGGTGCCCGAGGCAGCAATCGAACCATGGAGACAAGTCTGCTGGAGGACGATGTATTGAATCGGGACGCAATTTGAGTGTTCCATCGTCATTAGGAGGCCCTGAACGTTACAATTCACCATCAGTTTTTCGTCCGATTCGAAAATCTTTGAGTCACAGCAGGCCTGCCATAAGGTGCCCGAGGCAGCAATAGACCCATGGAGACAAGTCGGCTAGTGGACGATGTACTGAATCGGGACGCAATTTGTGTGTTCCATCGTCATTAGGTGGCCCTAAATGTTACAAATCACTATCAGTTTTTCGTCCGATTCGAAAATCTTTGACTCACAGCAGAACGGCCATTAGGTGCCCGAGGCAGCAATCGACCCATGGAGACAAGTCTGCTGGAGGACGATGTATTGAATCGGGACGCAATTTGAGTGATCCATCGTCATTAGGAGACCCTTAACGTTACAATTCACTATCAGTTTTTCGTCCCATTCGATAATCTAGACTCACAGCAGAACGGCCATAAGGTGCCCGAGGCAGCAATAGACCCATGGAGTCAAGTCGGCTGGAGGACGATGTATTGAATCGGGACGCATTTTGAGTGATCCATCGTCATTAGGACGCCCTGAACGTTACAATTCACTATCAGTTTTTTGTCCCATTCGATAATCTAGACTCACAGCAGAACGGCCATAAGGTGCCCGAGGCAACAATAGACCCATGGAGTCAAGTCGGCTGGAGGACGATGTATTGAATCGGGACGCAATTTGAATGATCCATCGTCATTAGGAGACCCTGAACGTTACAATTCACTATCAGTTTTTCGTACCATTCGATAATCTAGACTCACAGCAGAACGGCCATAAGGTGCCCGAGGCAGCAATAGACCCATGGAGACAAGTCTGCTGGAGGACGATGTATTGAATCGGGACGCAATTTGAGTGATCCATCGTCATTAGGAGGCCCTGAACGTTACAATTCACTATCAGTTTTTTGTCCCATTCGATAATCTAGACTCACAGCAGAACGGCCATAAGGTGCCCGAGGCAGCAATAGACCCATGGAGTCAAGTCGGCTGGAGGACGATGTATTGAATCGGGACGCAATTTGAGTGATCCATCGTCATTAGGTGGCCCTGAACGTTACAATTCACTATCAGTTTTTCGTCCGATTCGAAAATCTTTGACTCACAGCAGAACGGCCATAAAGTGCCCGAAGCAGCAATAGACGCATGGAGACAAGTCTGCTGGAGGACGATGTATTGAATCGGGACGCAATTTGAGTGTTCCATCGTCATTAGGAGGCCCTGAACGTTACAATTCACTATCAGTTTTTCGTCCGATTCGAAAATCTTTGACTCACAGCAGAACGGCCATAAAGTGCCCGAGGCAGCAATAGACGCATGGAGACAAGTCTGCTGGAGGACGATGTATTGAATCACGACGCAATTTGAGTGATCCATCGTCATTAGGTGGCCCTGAATGTTACAATTCACTATCAGTTTTTCGTCCGATTCGAAAATCTTTGACTCACAGCAGAACGGCCATTAGGTGCCCGAGGCAGCAATAGACCCATGGAGTCAACTCGGCTGGAGGACGATGTATTGAATCGGGACGCAATTTGCGTGGTCCATCGTCATTAGGTGGCCCTGAATGTTACAATTCACTATCAGTTTTTCGTCCGATTCGAAAATCTTTGACTCACAGCAGAACGGCAATTAGGTGCCCGCGGCAGCAATTGACCCATGGAGACAAGTCTGCTGGAGGACGATGTATTGAATCGGGACGCAATTTGAGTGATCCATCGTCATTAGGAGGCCCTGAACGTTACAATTCACTATCAGTTTTTCGTCCCATTCGATAATCTAGTCTCACAGCAGAACGGCCATTAGGTGCCCGAGGCAGCAATCGAACCATGGAGACATTCTGCTGGAGGACGATGTATTGAATCGGGACGCAATTTGAGTGTTCCATCGTCATTAGGAGGCCCTGAACGTTACAATTCACCATCAGTTTTTCGTCCGATTCGAAAATCTTTGAGTCACAGCAGGCCTGCCATAAGGTGCCCGAGGCAGCAATAGACCCATGGAGACAAGTCGGCTAGTGGACGATGTACTGAATCGGGACGCAATTTGTGTGTTCCATCGTCATTAGGTGGCCCTAAATGTTACAAATCACTATCAGTTTTTCGTCCCATTCGATAATCTAGACTCACTGCAGAACGGCCATAAGGTGCCCGAGGCAGCAATCGACCCATGGAGACAAGTCTGCTGGAGGACGATGTATTCAATCGGGACGCATTTTGAGTGATCCATCGTCATTAGGAGGCCCTGAACGTTACAATTCACTATCAGTTTTTTGTCCCATTCGATAATCTAGACTCACAGCAGAACGGCCATAAGGTGCCCGAGGCAACAATAGACCCATGGAGTCAAGTCGGCTGGAGGACGATGTATTGAATCGGGACGCAATTTGAGTGATCCATCGTCATTAGGTGGCCCTGAACGTTACAATTCACTATCAGTTTTTCGTCCGATTCGAAAATCTTTGACTCACAGCAGAACGGCCATAAAGTGCCCGGGGCAGCAATAGACGCATGGAGACAAGTCTGCTGGAGGATGATGTATTGAATCGGGACGCAATTTGAGTGTTCCATCGTCATTAGGAGGCCCTGAACGTTACAATTCACTATCAGTTTTTCGTCCGATTCGAAAATCTTTGAGTCACAGCAGGCCTGCCATAGGTGCCCGAGGCAGCATTAGACCCATGGAGCAAGTCTGCTGGAGGACGATGTATTGAATCGGGACGCAATTTGAGTGATCCATCGTCATTAGGTGGCCCTGAACGTTACAATTCACTATCAGTTTTTTGTCCCATTCTATAATCTAGACTCACAGCAGAACGGCCATAAGGTGCCCGAGGCAGCAATAGTCCCATGGAGTCAAGTCGGCTAGTGGACGATGTACTGAATCGGGACGCAATTTGTGTGGTCCATCGTCATTAGGTGGCCCTGATTGTTACAAATCACTATCAGTTTTTCGTCCGATTCGAAAATCTTTGACTCACAGCAGAACGGCCATAAGGTGCCCGAGGCAGCAATCGACCCATGGAGAGAAGTCTGCTGGAGGACGATGTATTGAATCAGGACGCAATTTGAGTGATCCATCGTCATTAGGTGGCCCTGAACGTTACAATTCACTATCAGTTTTTCGTCCCATTCGATAATCTAGACTCACAGCAGAACGGCCATAAGGTGCCCGAGGCAGCAATAGACCCATGGAGACAAGTCTGCTGGAGGACGATGTATTGAATCGGGACGCATTTTGAGTGATCCATCGTCATTAGGAGGCCCTGAACGTTACAATTCACTATCAGTTTTTTGTCCCATTCGATAATCTAGACTCACAGCAGAACGGCCATAAGGTGCCCGAGGCAACAATAGACCCATGGAGTCAAGTCGGCTGGAGGACGATGTATTGAATCGGGACGCAATTTGAGTGATCCATCGTCATTAGGTGGCCCTGAACGTTACAATTCACTATCAGTTTTTCGTCCGATTCGAAAATCTTTGACTCACAGCAGAACGGCCATAAAGGGCCCGAGGCAGCAATAGACGCATGGAGACAAGTCTGCTGGAGGACGATGTATTGAATCGGGACGCAATTTGAGTGATCCATCGTCATTAGGTGGCCCTGAACGTTACAATTCACTATCAGTTTTTTGTCCCATTCTATAATCTAGACTCACAGCAGAACGGCCATAAGGTGCCCGAGGCAGCAATAGTCCCATGGAGTCAAGTCGGCTAGTGGACGATGTACTGAATCGGGACGCAATTTGTGTGGTCCATCGTCATTAGGTGGCCCTGAATGTTACAAATCACTATCAGTTTTTCGTCCGATTCGAAAATCTTTGCTCACAGCAGAACGGCCATAAGGTGCCCGAGGCAGCAATCGACCCATGGAGACAAGTCTGCTGGAGGACGATGTATTGAATCGGGACGCAATTTGAGTGATCCATCGTCATTAGGTGGCCCTGAAAGTTACAATTCACTATCAGTTTTTCGTCGATTCGAAAATCTTTGACTCACAGCATAACGGCCATAAGGTGCCCGAGGCAGCAATAGACCCATGAAGTCAACTCTGCTGGAGGACGATGTATTGAATCACGACGCAATTTGAGTGATCCATCGTCATTAGGTGGCCCTAAACGTTACAATTCACTATCAGTTTTTCGTCCCATTCGATAATCTAGACTCACAGCAGAACGGCCATAAGGTGCCCGAGGCAGCAATAGACCCATGGAGACAAGTCGGCTGGGGACGATGTATTGAATCGGGACGCAATTTGAGTGATCCATCGTCATTAGATGGCCCTGAACGTTACAATTCACTATCAGTTTTTCGTCCCATTCGATAATCTAGACTCACAGCAGAACGGCCATTAGGTGCCCGAGGCAGCAATCGAACCATGGAGACAAGTCTGCTGGAGGACGATGTATTGAATCGGGACGCAATTTGAGTGTTCCATCGTCATTAGGAGGCCCTGTACGTTACAATTCACCATCAGTTTTTCGTCCGATTCGAAAATCTTTGAGTCACAGCAGGCCTGCCATAAGGTGCCCGAGGCAGCAATAGACCCATGGAGACAAGTCGGCTAGTGGACGATGTACTGAACCGGGACGCAATTTGTGTGTTCCATCGTCATTAGGTGGCCCTAAATGTTACAAATCACTATCAGTTTTTCGTCCGATTCGAAAATCTTTGACTCACAGCAGAACGGCCATTAGGTGCCCGAGGCAACAATCGACCCATGGAGACAAGTCTGCTGGAGGACGATGTATTGAATCGGGACGCAATTTGAGTGATCCATCGTCATTAGGAGACCCTTAACGTTACAATTCACTATCAGTTTTTCGTCCCATTCGATAATCTAGACTCACAGCAGAACGGCCATAAGGTGCCCGAGGCAGCAATAGACCCATGGAGTCAAGTCGGCTGGAGGACGATGTATTGAATCGGGACGCATTTTGAGTAATCCATCGTCATTAGGACGCCCTGAACGTTACAATTCACTATCAGTTTTTTGTCCCATTCGATAATCTAGACTCACAGCAGAACGGCCATAAGGTGCCCGAGGCAACAATAGACCCATGGAGTCAAGTCGGCTGGAGGACGATGTATTGAATCGGGACGCAATTTGAGTGATCCATCGTCATTAGGAGACCCTGAACGTTACAATTCACTATCAGTTTTTTGTCCCATTCGATAATCTAGACTCACAGCAGAACGGCCATAAGGTGCCCGAGGCAGCAATAGACCCATGGAGTCAAGTCGGCTGGAGGACGATGTATTGAATCGGGACGCAATTTGAGTGATCCATCGTCATTAGGTGGCCCTGAACGTTACAATTCACTATCAGTTTTTCGTCCGATTCGAAAATCTTTGACTCACAGCAGAACGGCCATAAAGTGCCCGAAGCAGCAATAGACGCATGGAGACAAGTCTGCTGGAGGACGATGTATTGAATCGGGACGCAATTTGAGTGTTCCATCGTCATTAGGAGGCCCTGAACGTTACAATTCACTATCAGTTTTTCGTCCGATTCGAAAATCTTTGACTCACAGCAGAACGGCCATAAAGTGCCCGAGGCAGCAATAGACGCATGGAGACAAGTCTGCTGGAGGACGATGTATTGAATCACGACGCAATTTGAGTGATCCATCGTCATTAGGTGGCCCTGAATGTTACAATTCACTATCAGTTTTTCGTCCGATTCGAAAATCTTTGACTCACAGCACAACGGCCATTAGGTGCCCGAGGCAGCAATAGACCCATGGAGTCAACTCGGCTGGAGGACGATGTATTGAATCGGGACGCAATTTGCGTGGTCCATCGTCATTAGGTGGCCCTGAATGTTACAATTCACTATCAGTTTTTCGTCCGATTCGAAAATCTTTGACTCACAGCAGAACGGCCATTAGGTGCCCGCGGCAGCAATCGACCCATGGAGACAAGTCTGCTGGAGGACGATGTATTGAATCGGGACGCAATTTGAGTGATCCATCGTCATTAGGAGGCCCTGAACGTTACAATTCACTATCAGTTTTTCGTCCCATTCGATAATCTAGACTCACAGCAGAACGGCCATTAGGTGCCCGAGGCAGCAATCGAACCATGGAGACAAGTCTGCTGGAGGACGATGTATTGAATCGGGACGCAATTTGAGTGTTCCATCGTCATTAGGAGGCCCTGAACGTTACAATTCACCATCAGTTTTTCGTCCGATTCGAAAATCTTTGAGTCACAGCAGGCCTGCCATAAGGTGCCCGAGGCAGCAATAGACCCATGGAGACAAGTCGGCTAGTGGCCGATGTACTGAATCGGGACGCAATTTGTGTGTTCAATCGTCATTAGGTGGCCCTAAATGTTACAAATCACTATCAGTTTTTCGTCCCATTCGATAATCTAGACTCACTGCAGAACGGCCATAAGGTGCCCGAGGCAGCAATCGACCCATGGAGACAAGTCTGCTGGAGGACGATGTATTGAATCGGGACGCAATTTGAGTGATCCATCGTCATTAGGAGGCCCTGAACGTTACAATTCACTATCAGTTTTTCGTCCCATTCGATAATCTTGACTCACAGCAGAACAGCCATAAGGTGCCCGAGGCAGCAATAGACCCATGGAGACAAGTCTGCTGGAGGACGATGTATTCTATCGGGACGCATTTTGAGTGATCCATCGTCATTAGGAGGCCCTGAACGTTACAATTCACTATCAGTTTTTTGTCCCATTCGATAATCTAGACTCACAGCAGAACGGCCATAAGGTGCCCGAGGCAACAATAGACCCATGGAGTCAAGTCGGCTGGAGGACGATGTATTGAATCGGGACGCAATTTGAGTGATCCATCGTCATTAGGTGGCCCTGAACGTTACAATTCACTATCAGTTTTTCGTCCGATTCGAAAATCTTTGACTCACAGCAGAACGGCCATAAAGTGCCCGGGGCAGCAATAGACGCATGGAGACAAGTCTGCTGGAGGACGATGTATTGAATCGGGACGCAATTTGAGTGTTCCATCGTCATTAGGAGGCCCTGAACGTTACAATTCACTATCAGTTTTTCGTCCGATTCGAAAATCTTTGAGTCACAGCAGGCCTGCCATAAGGTGCCCGAGGCAGCATTAGACCCATGGAGACAAGTCTGCTGGAGGACGATGTATTGAATCGGGACGCAATTTGAGTGATCCATCGTCATTAGGTGGCCCTGAACGTTACAATTCACTATCAGTTTTTTGTCCCATTCTATAATCTAGACTCACAGCAGAACGGCCATAAGGTGCCCGAGGCAGCAATAGTCCCATGGAGTCAAGTCGGCTAGTGGACGATGTACTGAATCGGGACGCAATTTGTGTGGTCCATCGTCATTAGGTGGCCCTGAATGTTACAAATCACTATCAGTTTTTCGTCCGATTCGAAAATCTTTGACTCACAGCGGAACGGCCATAAGGTGCCCGAGGCAGCAATCGACCCATGGAGAGAAGTCTGCTGGAGGACGATGTATTGAATCAGGACGCAATTTGAGTGATCCATCGTCATTAGGTGGCCCTGAACGTTACAATTCACTATCAGTTTTTCGTCCCATTCGATAATCTAGACTCACAGCAGAAC
Organism: Schistocerca cancellata; assembly: GCF_023864275.1. Classification (NCBI taxonomy): domain Eukaryota; kingdom Metazoa; phylum Arthropoda; class Insecta; order Orthoptera; family Acrididae; genus Schistocerca; species Schistocerca cancellata. The sequence goes on along the minus strand of NW_026047092.1, from coordinate 2,154,759 downwards.
GGCCATAAGGTGCCCGAGGCAGCAATAGACCCATGGAGACAAGTCTGCTGGAGGACGATGTATTGAATCGGGACGCATTTTGAGTGATCCATCGTCATTAGGAGGCCCTGAACGTTACAATTCACTATCAGTTTTTTGTCCCATTCGATAATCTAGACTCACAGCAGAACGGCCATAAGGTGCCCGAGGCAACAATAGACCCATGGAGTCAAGTCGGCTGGAGGACGATGTATTGAATCGGGACGCAATTTGAGTGATCCATCGTCATTAGGTGGCCCTGAACGTTACAATTCACTATCAGTTTTTCGTCCGATTCGAAAATCTTTGACTCACAGCAGAACGGCCATAAAGGGCCCGAGGCAGCAATAGACGCATGGAGACAAGTCTGCTGGGGGACGATGTATTGAATCGGGACGCAATTTGAGTGATCCATCGTCATTAGGTGGCCCTGAACGTTACAATTCACTATCAGTTTTTTGTCCCATTCTATTATCTAGACTCACAGCAGAACGGCCATAAGGTGCCCGAGGCAGCAATAGTCCCATGGAGTCAAGTCGGCTAGTGGACGATGTACTGAATCGGGACGCAATTTGTGTGGTCCATCGTCATTAGGTGGCCCTGAATGTTACAAATCACTATCAGTTTTTCGTCCGATTCGAAAATCTTTGCTCACAGCAGAACGGCCATAAGGTGCCCGAGGCAGCAATCGACCCATGGAGACAAGTCTGCTGGAGGACGATGTATTGAATCGGGACGCAATTTGAGTGATCCATCGTCATTAGGTGGCCCTGAAAGTTACAATTCACTATCAGTTTTTCGTCGATTCGAAAATCTTTGACTCACAGCATAACGGCCATAAGGTGCCCGAGGCAGCAATAGACCCATGAAGTCAACTCTGCTGGAGGACGATGTATTGAATCACGACGCAATTTGAGTGATCCATCGTCATTAGGTGGCCCTAAACGTTACAATTCACTATCAGTTTTTCGTCCCATTCGATAATCTAGACTCACAGCAGAACGGCCATAAGGTGCCCGAGGCAGCAATAGACCCATGCAGACAAGTCGGCTGGGGACGATGTATTGAATCGGGACGCAATTTGAGTGATCCATCGTGATTAGATGGCCCTGAACGTTACATTTCACAATCAGTTTTTCGTCCCATTCGATAATCTAGACTGACAGCAGAACGGCCATTAGGTGCCCGAGGCAGCAATAGACCCATGGAATCAAGTCGGCTGGAGGACGATGTATTGAATCGGGACGCAATTTGAGTGATCCATCGTCATTAGGAGGCCCTGAACGTTACAATTCACTATCAGTTTTTTGTCCCATTCGATAATCTAGACTCACAGCAGAACGGCCATAAGGTGCCCGAGGCAGCAATAGACCCATGGAGACAAGTCTGCTGGAGGACGATGTATTGAATCGGGACGCATTTTGAGTGATCCATCGTCATTAGGAGGCCCTGAACGTTTCAATTCACTATCAGTTTTTTGTCCCATTCGATAATCTAGACTCACAGCAGAACGGCCATAAGGTGCCCGAGGCAACAATAGACCCATGGAGTCAAGTCGGCTGGAGGACGATGAATTGAATCGGGACGCAATTTGAGTGATCCATCGTCATTAGGTGGCCCTGAACGTTACAATTCACTATCAGTTATTTGTCCCATTCGATAATCTAGACTCACAGCAGAACGGCCATAAGGTGCCCGAGGCAGCAATAGTCCCATGGAGTCAAGTCGGCTAGTGGACGATGTACTGAATCGGGACGCAATTTGTGTGGTCCATCGTCATTAGGTGGCCCTGAATGTTACAAATCACTATCAGTTTTTCGTCCGATTCGAAAATCTTTGACTCACAGCAGAACGGCCATAAGGTGCCCGAGGCAGCAATCGACCCATGGAGAGAAGTCTGCTGGAGGACGATGTATTGAATCGGGACGCAATTTGAGTGATCCATCGTCATTAGGTGGCCCTGAAAGTTACAATTCACTATCAGTTTTTCGTCGATTCGAAAATCTTTGACTCACGGCAGAACGGCCATGAGGTGCCCGAGGCAGCAATAGACCCATGAAGTCAACTCTGCTGGAGGACGATGTATTGAATCAGGACGCAATTTGAGTGATCCATCGTCATTAGGTGGCCCTGAACGTTACAATTCACTATCAGTTTTTCGTCCCATTCGATAATCTAGACTCACAGCAGAACGGCCATAAGGTGCCCGAGGCAGCAATAGACCCATGGAGACAAGTCGGCTGGGGACGATGTATTGAATCGGGACGCAATTTGAGTGATCCATCGTCATTAGGTGGCCCTGAACGTTACAATTCACTATCAGTTTTTCGTCCCATTCGATAATCTAGATTCACAGCAGAACGGCCATAAGGTGCCCGAGGCAGCAATAGACCCATGGAGTCAACTCGGCTGGAGGACGATGTATTGAATCGGGACGCAATTTGCGTGGTCCATCGTCATTAGGTGGCCCTGAATGTTACAATTCGCTATCAGTTTTTCGTCCGATTCGAAAATCTTTGACTCACAGCAGAACGGCCATTAGGTGCCCGAGGCAGCAATCGACCCATGGAGACAAGTCTGCTGGAGGACGATGTATTGAATCGGGACGCAATTTGAGTGATCCATCGTCATTAGGTGGCCCTGAAAGTTACAATTCACTATCAGTTTTTCGTCCGATTCGAAAATCTTTGACTCACAGCAGAACGGCCATTAGGTGCCCGAGGCAGCAATAGACCCATGGAGTCAAGTCGGCTGGAGGACGATGTATTGATTCGGGACGCAATTTGAGTGATCCATCGTCATTAGGTGGCCCTTAGCGTTACAATTCACTATCAGTTTTTCGTCCGATTCGAAAATCTTTGAGTCACAGCAGGCCTGCCATAAGGTGCCCGAGGCAGCATTAGACCCATGGAGACAAGTCTGCTGGAGGACGATGTATTGAATCGGGACGCAATTTGAGTGGCCCTAAATGTTACAAATCACTATCAGTTTTTCGTCCGATTCGAAAATCTTTGACTCACAGCAGAACGGCCATAACGTGCCCGAGGCAGCAATCGACCCATGGAGACAAGTCTGCTGGAGGACGATGTATTGAATCGGGACGCAATTTGAGTGATCCATCGTCATTAGGAGGCCCTGAACGTTACAATTCACTATCAGTTTTTCGTCCCATTCGATAATCTAGACTCACAGCAGAACGGCCGTAAGGTGCCCGAGGCAGCAATAGACCCATGGAGTCAAGTCCGCTGGAGGACGATGTATTGAATCGGGACGCAATTTGAGTGATCCATCGTCATTAGGAGGCCCTGAACGTTACAATTCACTATCAGTTTTTCGTCCCATTCTATAATCTAGACTCACAGCAGAACGGCCATAAGGTGCCCGAGGCAGCAATAGACCCATGGAGTCAAGTCGGCTGGAGGACGATGTATTGATTCGGGACGCAATTTGAGTGATCCATCGTCATTAGGTGGCCCTGAACGTTACAATTCACTATCAGTTTTTCGTCCCATTCGATAATCTAGACTCACAGCAGAACGGCCATAAGGTGCCGGAGGCAGCAATAGACCCATGGAGACAAGTCTGCTGGAGGACGATGTATTGAATCGGGACGCAATTTGAGTGATCCATCGTCATCAGGAGGCCCTGAACGTTACAATTCACTATCAGTTTTTTGTCCCATTCGATAATCTAGACTCACAGCAGAACGGCCATAAGGTGCCCGAGGCAGCAATAGACCCATGGAGTCAAGTCTGCTGGAGGACGATGTATTGAATCGGGACGCAATTTGAGTGATCCATCGTCATTAGGAGGCCCTGAACGTTACAATTCACTATCAGTTTTTTGTCCCATTCGATAATCAAGACTCACAGCAGAACGGCCATAAGGTGCCCGAGGCAGCAATCGACCCATGGAGACAAGTCTGCTGGAGGACGATGTATTGAATCGGGACGCAATTTGAGTGATCCATCGGCATTAGGTGGCCCTGAAAGTTACAATTCACTATCAGTTTTTCGTCCGATTCGAAAATCTTTGACTCACAGCAGAACGGCCATAAGGTGCCAGAGGCAGCAATAGACCCATGAAGTCAAGTCGGCTGGAGGACGATGTATTGAATCAGGACGCAATTTGAGTGATCCATCGTCATTAGGTGGCCCTGAACGTTACAATTCACTATCAGTTTTTCGTCCCATAAGGCCATAAGGTGCCCGAGGCAGCAATAGACCCATGGAGACAAGTCGGCTGGGGACGATGTATTGAATCGGGACACAATTTGAGTGATCCATCGTCATTAGGTGGCCCTGAACGTTACTATTCACTATCAGTTTTTCGTCCCATTCGATAATGTAGATTCACATCAGAACGGCCATAAGGTGCCCGAGGCAGCAATAGACCCATGGAGTCAAGTCGGCTGGAGGACGATGTATTAAATCGGGACGCAATTTGAGTGATCCATCGTCATTAGGAGGCCCTGAACGTTACAATTCACTATCAGTTTTTCGTCCCATTCAATAATCTAGACTCACAGCAGAACGGCCATAAGGTGCCCGAGGCAGCAATAGACCCATGGAGTCAAGTCGGCTGGAGGACGATATATTGAATCGGGACGCAATTTGAGTGATCCATCGTCATTAGGTGGCTCTGAACGTTACAATTCACTATCAGTTTTTCGTCCCATTCAATAATCTAGACTCACAGCAGAACGGCCATAAGGTGCCCGAGGCAGCAATAGACCCATGGAGTCAAGTCGGCTGGAGGACGATGTATTGAATCGGGACGCAATTTGAGTGATCCATCGTCATTAGGTGGCCCTGAACGTTACAATTCACTATCAGTTTTTCGTCCGATTCGAAAATCTTTGACTCACAGCAGAACGGCCATTAGGTGCCCGAGGCAGCAATATCCGCATGGAGACAAGTCTGCTGGAGGACGATGTATTGAATCGGGACGCAATTTGAGTGTTCCATCGTCATTAGGAGGTCCTGAACGTTACAATTCACTATCAGTTTTTCGTCCGATTCGAAAATCTATGAGTCACAGCAGGCCTGCCATAAGGTGCCCGAGGCAGCAATAGACCTATGGAGACAAGTCTGCTGGAGGACGATGTATTGAATCGGGACGCAATTTGAGTGATCCATCGTCATTAGGTGGCCCTGAACGTTACAATTCACTATCAGTTTTTCATCCCATTCTATAATCTAGACTCACAGCAGAACGGCCATAAGGTGCCCGAGGCAGCAATAGTCCCATGGAATCAAGTCGGCTAGTGGACGATGTACTGAATCGGGACGCAATTTGTGTGGTTCATCGTCATTAGGTGGCCCTGAATGTTATAAATCACTATCAGTTTTTCGTCCGATTCGAAAATCTTTGACTCACAGCAGAACGGCCATAAGGTGCCCGAGGCAGCAATCGACCCATGGAGACAAGTCTGCTGGAGGACGATGTATTGAATCGGGACGCAATTTGAGTGATCCATCGGCATTAGGTGGCCCTGAACGTTACAATTCACTATCAGTTTTTCGTCCGATTCGAAAATCTATGAGTCACAGCAGGCCTGCCATAAGGTGCCCGAGGCAACAATAGACCCATGGAGACAAGTCTGCTGGAGGACGATGTATTGAATCGGGACGCAATTTGAGTGATCCATCGGCATTAGGTGGCCCTGAAAGTTACAATTCACTATCAGTTTTTCGTCCGATTCGAAAATCTTTGACTCACAGCAGAACGGCCATAAGATGCCCGAGGCAGCAATAGACCCATGAAGTCAAATCAGCTGGAGGACGATGTATTGAATCAGGACGCAATTTGAGTGATCCATCGTCATTAGGTGGCCCTGAACGTTACAATTCACTATCAGTTTTTCGTCCCATTCGATAATCTAGACTCACAGCAGAACGGCCATAAGGTGCCAGAGGCAGCAATAGACCCATGGAGACAAGTCGGCTGGGGACGATGTATTGAATCGGGACGCAATTTGAGTGATCCATCGGCATTAGGTGGCCCTGAAAGTTACAATTCACTATCAGTTTTTCGTCCGATTCGAAAATCTTTGACTCACAGCAGAACGGCCATAAGATGCCCGAGGCAGCAATAGACCCATGAAGTCAAATCGGCTGGAGGACGATGTATTGAATCAGGACGCAATTTGAGTGATCCATCGTCATTAGGTGGCCCTGAACGTTACAATTCACTATCAGTCTTTCGTCCCATTCGATAATCTAGACTCACAGCAGAACGGCCATAAGGTGCCAGAGGCAGCAATAGACCCATGGAGACAAGTCGGCTGGGGACGATGTATTGAATAGGGACGCAATTTGAGTGATCCATCGTCATTAGGTGGCTCTGGACGTTACAATTCACTATCAGTTTTTCGTCCCATTCGATAATCTAGACTCACAGCAGAACGGCCATAAGGTGCCCGAGGCAGCTATAGACCCATGGAGACAAATCTGCTGGAGGACGATGAATTGAATCGGGACGCAATTTGAGTGATCCATCGTCATTAGGAGGCCCTGAACGTTACAATTCACTATCAGTTTTTTGTCCCATTCGATAATGTAGACTCACAGCAGAACGGCCATAAGGTGCCCGAGGCAGCAATAGACCCATGGAGTCAAGTCGGCTGGAGGACGATGTATTGAATCGGGACGCAATTTGAGTGATCCATCGTCATTAGGTGGCCCTGAACGTTAAATTCACTATCAGTTTTTCGTCCGATTCGAAAATCTTTGACTCACAGCAGAACGGCCATTAGGTGCCCGAGGCAGCAATATCCGCATGGAGACAAGTCTGCTGGAGGACGATGTATTGAATCGGGACGCAATTTGAGTGTTCCATCGTCATTAGGAGGTCCTGAACGTTACAATTCACTATCAGTTTTTCGTCCGATTCGAAAATCTATGAGTCACAGCAGGCCTGCTATAAGGTGCCCGAGGCAGCAATAGACCCATGGAGACAAGTCTGCTGGAGGACGATGTATTGAATCGGGACGCAATTTGAGTGATCCATCGTCATTAGGTGGCCCTGAACGTTACAATTCACTATCAGTTTTTCATCCCATTCTATAATCTAGACTCACAGCAGAACGGCCATAAGGTGCCCGAGGCAGCAATAGTCCCATGGAATCAAGTCGGCTAGTGGACGATGTACTGAATCGGGACGCAATTTGTGTGGTTCATCGTCATTAGGTGGCCCTGAATGTTACAAATCACTATCAGTTTTTCGTCCGATTCGAAAATCTTTGACTCATAGCAGAACGGCCATAAGGTGCCCGAGGCAGCAATCGACCCATGGAGACAAGTCTGCTGGAGGACGATGTATTGAATCGGGACGCAATTTGAGTGATCCATCGGCATTAGGTTTCCCTGAAAGTTACAATTCACTATCAGTTTTTCGTTCGATTCGAAAATCTTTGACTCACAGCAGAACGGCCATAAGATGCCCGAGGCAGCAATAGACCCATGAAGTAAAATCGGCTGGAGGACGATGTATTGAATCAGGACGCAATTTGAGTGATCCATCGTCATTAGGTGGCCCTGAACGTTACAATTCACTATCAGTTTTTCGTCCCATTCGATAATCTAGACTCACAGCAGAACGGCCATAAGGTGCCAGAGGCAGCAATAGACCCATGGAGTCAACTCGGCTGGAGGACGATGTATTGAATCGGGACGCAATTTGCGTGGTCCGTCGTCATTATTTGGCCCTGAATGTTACAATTCACTATCAGTTTTTCGTCCGATTCGAAAATCTTTGACTCACAGCAGAACGGCCATTAGGTGCCCGAGGCAGCAATCGACCCATGGAGACAAGTCTGCTGGAGGACGATGTATTGAATCGGGACGCAATTTGAGTGATCCATCGTCATTAGGAGGCCCTGAACGTTACAATTCACTATCAGTTTTTCGTCCCATTCGATAATCTAGACTCACAGCAGAACGGCCATAAGGTGCCCGAGGCAGCCATAGACCCATGGAGTCAAGTCGGCTGGAGGACGATGTACTGAATCGGGACGCAATTTGAGTGATCCATCGTCATTAGGTGGCCCTGAACGTTACAATTCACAATCAGTTTTTCGTCCCATTCGATAATTTAGACTCACAGCAGAACGGCCATAAGGTGCGCGAGGCAGCAATAGACCCATGGAGACAAGTCTGCTGGAGGACGATGTATTGAATCGGGACGCAATTTGAGTGATCCATCGTCATTAGGAGGCCCTGAACGTTACAATTCACTATCAGTTTTTCGTCCCATTCAATAATCTAGACTCACAGCAGAACGGCCATAAGGTGCCCGAGGCAGCAATAGACCCATGGAGTCAAGTCGGCTGGAGGACGATGTATTGAATCGGGACGCAATTTGAGTGATCCATCGTCATTAGGTGGCTCTGAACGTTACAATTCACTATCAGTTTTTCGTCCCATTCGATAATCTAGACTCACAGCAGAACGGCCATAACGTGCCCGAGGCAGCAATAGACCCATGGAGACAAATCTGCTGGAGGACGATGAATTGAATCGGGACGCAATTTGAGTGATCCATCGTCATTAGGAGGCCCTGAACGTTACAATTCACTATCAGTTTTTTGTCCCATTCGATAATGTAGACTCACAGCAGAACGGCCATAAGGTGCCCGAGGCTGCAATAGACCCATGGAGTCAACTCGGCTGGAGGACGATGTATTGAATCGGGACGCAATTTGAGTGATCCATCGTCATTAGGTGGCCCTGAACGTTACAATTCACTATCAGTTTTTCGTCCGATTCGAAAATCTTTGACTCACAGCAGAACGGCCATAAGGTGCCCGAGGCAGCAATATCCGCATGGAGACAAGTCTGCTGGAGGACGATGTATTCAATCGGGACGCAATTTGAGTGTTCCATCGTCATTAGGAGGCCCTGAACGTTACAATTCACTATCAGTTTTTCGTCCGATTCGAAAATCTATGAGTCACAGCAGGCCTGCCATAAGGTGCCCGAGGCAACAATAGACCCATGGAGACAAGTCTGCTGGAGGACGATGTATTGAATCGGGACGCAATTTGAGTGATCCATCGGCATTAGGTGGCCCTGAAAGTTACAATTCACTATCAGTTTTTCGTCCGATTCGAAATTCTTTGACTCACAGCAGAACGGCCATAAGGTGCCCGAGGCAGCAATAGACCCATGGAGTCCAGACTGCTGGAGGACGATGTATTGAATCGGGACGCAATTTGAGTGATCCATCGTCATTAGGAGGCCCTGAACGTTACAATTCACTATCAGTTTTTTGTCCCATTCGATAATCAAGACTCACAGCAGAACGGCCATAAGGTGCCCGAGGCAGCAATCGACCCATGGAGACAAGTCTGCTGGAGGACGATGTATTGAATCGGGACGCAATTTGAGTCATCCATCGGCATTAGGTGGCCCTGAAAGTTACAATTCACTATCAGTTTTTCGTCCGATTCGAAAATCTTTGACTCACAGCAGAACGGCCATAAGGTGCCCGAGGCAGCAATAGACCCATGAGGTCAAGTCGGCTGGAGGACGATGTATTGGATCAGGACGCAATTTGAGTGATCCATCGTCATTAGGTGGCCCTGAACGTTACAATTCACTATCAGTTTTTCGTCCCATTCGATAATCTAGACTCACAGCAGAACGGCCATAAGGTGCCCGAGGCAGCAATAGACCCATGGAGACAAGTCGGCTGGGGACGATGTATTGAATCGGGACACAATTTGAGTGATCCATCGTCATTAGGTGGCCCTGAACGTTACTATTCACTATCAGTATTTCGTCCCATTCGATAATGTAGATTCACATCAGAACGGCCATAAGGTGCCCGAGGCAGCAATAGACCCATGGAGTCAAGTCGGCTGGAGGACGATGTATTGAATCGGGACGCAATTTGAGTGATCCATCGTCATTAGGAGGCCCTGAACGTTACAATTCACTATCAGTTTTTCGTCCCATTCAATAATCTAGACGCACAGCAGAACGGCCATAAGGTGCCCGAGGCAGCAATAGACCCATGGAGTCAAGTCGGCTGGAGGACGATATATTGAATCGGGACGCAATTTGAGTGATCCATCGTCATTAGGTGGCTCTGAACGTTACAATTCACTATCAGTTTTTCGTCCCATTCGATAATCTAGACTCACAGCAGAACGGCCATAAGGTGCCCGAGGCAGCTATAGACCCATGGAGACAAATCTGCTGGAGGACGATGAATTGAATCGGGACGCAATTAGAGTGATCCATCGTCATTAGGAGGCCCTGAACGTTACAATTCACTATCAGTTTTTCGTCCGATTCGAAAAACTTTGACTCACAGCAGAACGGCCATAAGGTGCCCGAGGCAGCAATATCCGCATGGAGACAAGTCTGCTGGAGGACGATGTATTCAATCGGGACGCAATTTGAGTGTTCCATCGTCATTAGGAGGCCCTGAACGTTACAATTCACTATCAGTTTTTCGTCCGATTCGAAAATCTATGAGTCACAGCAGGCCTGCCATAAGGTGCCCGAGGCAACAATAGACCCATGGAGACAAGTCTGCTGGAGGACGATGTATTGAATCGGGACGCAATTTGAGTGATCCATCGGCATTAGGTGGCCCTGAAAGTTACAATTCACTATCAGTTTTTCGTCCGATTCGAAATTCTTTGACTCACAGCAGAACGGCCATAAGGTGCCCGAGGCAGCAATAGACCCATGGAGTCAAATCGGCTGGAGGACGATGTATTGAATCAGGACGCAATTTGAGTGGTCCATCGTCATTAGGTGGCCCTGAACGTTACAATTCACTATCAGTTTTTCGTCCCATTCGATAATCTAGACTCACAGCAGAACGGCCATAAGGTGCCCGAGGCAGCCATAGACCCATGGAGTCAAGTCGGCTGGAGGACGATGTACTGAATCGGGACGCAATTTGAGTGATCCATCGTCATTAGGTGGCCCTGAACGTTACAATTCACAATCAGTTTTTCGTCCCATTCGATAATTTAGACTCACAGCAGAACGGCCATAAGGTGCGCGAGGCTGCAATAGACCCATGGAGACAAGTCTGCTGGAGGACGATGTATTGAATCGGGACGCAATTTGAGTGATCCATCGTCATTAGGAGGCCCTGAACGTTACAATTCACTATCAGTTTTTTGTCCCATTCGATAATCTAGACTCACAGCAGAACGGCCATAAGGTGCCCGAGGCAGCAATAGACCCATGGAGTCAAGTCGGCTGGAGGACGATGTATTGAATCGGGACGCAATTTGAGTGATCCGTCGTCATTAGGTGGCCCTGAACGTTACAATTCACTATCAGTTTTTCGTCCGATTCGAAAATCTTTGACTCACAGCAGAACGGCCATAAGGTGCCCGAGGCAGCAATAGACCCATGGAGTTAAGTCGGCTGGAGGACGATGTATTTAATCGTGACGCAATTTGAGTGAACCATCGACATTAAGTGGCCCTGAACGTTACAATTCACTATCAGTTTTTCGTCCGATTCGAAAATCTTTGACTCACAGCAGAACGGCCATAAGGTGCCCGAGGCAGCAATAGACCCATGGAGACAAGTCTGCTGGAGGACGATGTATTGAATCGGGACGCAATTTGAATGTTCCATCGTCATTAGGAGGCCCTGAACGTTACAATTCACTATCAGTTTTTCGTCCGATTCGAAAATCTTTGAGTCACAGCTGAACGGCCATAAGGTGCCCGAGGCAGCAATCGACCCATGGAGACAAGTCTGCTGGAGGACGATGTATTGAATCGGGACGCAATTTGAGTGATCCATCGTCATTAGGAGGCCCTGAACGTTACAATTCACTATCAGTTTTTCGTCCCATTCGATAATCTAGACTCACAGCAGAACGGCCGTAAGGTGCCCGAGGCAGCAATAGACCCATGGAGTCAAGTCCGCTGGAGGACGATGTATTGAATCGGGACGCAATTTGAGTGATCCATCGTCATTAGGAGGCCCTGAACGTTACAATTCAATATCAGTTTTTCGTCCCATTCTATAATGTAGACTCACAGCAGAACGGCCATAAGGTGCCCGAGGCAGCAATAGACCCATGGAGGCAAGTCGGCTGGAGGACGATGTATTGATTCGGGACGCAATTTGAGTGATCCATCGTCATTAGGTGGCCCTGAACGTTACAATTCACTATCAGTTTTTCGTCCCATTCGATAATCTAGACTCACAGCAGAACGGCCATAAGGTGCCCGAGGCAGCAATAGACCCATGGAGACAAGTCTGCTGGAGGACGATGTATTGAATCGGGACGCAATTTGAGTGATCCATCGTCATCAGGAGGCCCTGAACGTTACAATTCACTATCAGTTTTTTGTCCCATTCGATAATCTAGACTCACAGCAGAACGGCCATAAGGTGCCCGAGGCAGCAATAGACCCATGGAGTCCAGACTGCTGGAGGACGATGTATTGAATCGGGACGCAATTTGAGTGATCCATCGTCATTAGGAGGCCCTGAACGTTACAATTCACTATCAGTTTTTTGTCCCATTCGATAATCAAGACTCACAGCAGAACGGCCATAAGGTGCCCGAGGCAGCAATCGACCCATGGAGACAAGTCTGCTGGAGGACGATGTATTGAATCGGGACGCAATTTGAGTCATCCATCGGCATTAGGTGGCCCTGAAAGTTACAATTCACTATCAGTTTTTCGTCCGATTCGAAAATCTTTGACTCACAGCAGAACGGCCATAAGGTGCCCGAGGCAGCAATAGACCCATGAGGTCAAGTCGGCTGGAGGACGATGTATTGGATCAGGACGCAATTTGAGTGATCCATCGTCATTAGGTGGCCCTGAGCGTTACAATTCACTATCAGTTTTTCGTCCCATTCGATAATCTAGACTCACAGCAGAACGGCCATAAGGTGCCCGAGGCAGCAATAGACCCATGGAGACAAGTCGGCTGGGGACGATGTATTGAATCGGGACACAATTTGAGTGATCCATCGTCATTAGGTGGCCCTGAACGTTACTATTCACTATCAGTTTTTCGTCCCATTCGATAATGTAGATTCACATCAGAACGGCCATAAGGTGCCCGAGGCAGCAATAGACCCATGGAGTCAAGTCGGCTGGAGGACGATGTATTGAATCGGGACGCAATTTGAGTGATCCATCGTCATTAGGAGGCCCTGAACGTTACAATTCACTATCAGTTTTTCGTCCCATTCAATAATCTAGACGCACAGCAGAACGGCCATAAGGTGCCCGAGGCAGCAATAGACCCATGGAGTCAAGTCGGCTGGAGGACGATATATTGAATCGGGACGCAATTTGAGTGATCCATCGTCATTAGGTGGCTCTGAACGTTACAATTCACTATCAGTTTTTCGTCCCATTCGATAATCTAGACTCACAGCAGAACGGCCATAAGGTGCCCGAGGCAGCTATAGACCCATGGAGACAAATCTGCTGGAGGACGATGAATTGAATCGGGACGCAATTTGAGTGATCCATCGTCATTAGGAGGCCCTGAACGTTACAATTCACTATCAGTTTTTTGTCCCATTCGATAATGTAGACTCACAGCAGAACGGCCATAAGGTGTCCGAGGCAGCAAAAGACCCATGGAGTCAAGTCGGCTGGAGGACGATGTATTGAATCGGGACGCAATTTGAGTGATCCATCGTCATTAGGTGGCCCTGAACGTTACAATTCACTATCAGTTTTTCGTCCGATTCGAAAATCTTTGACTCACAGCAGAACGGCCATTAGGTGCCCGAGGCAGCAATATCCGCATGGAGACAAGTCTGCTGGAGGACGATGTATTGAATCGGGACGCAATTTGAGTGTTCCATCGTCATTAGGAGGCCCTGAACGTTACAATTCACTATCAGTTTTTCGTCCGATTCGAAAATCTATGAGTCACAGCAGGCCTGCCATAAGGTGCCCGAGGGAGCAATAGACCCATGGAGACAAGTCTGCTGGAGGACGATGTATTGAATCGGGACGCAATTTGAGTGATCCATCGTCATTAGGTGGCCCTGAACGTTACAATTCACTATCAGTTTTTCATCCCATTCTATAATCTAGACTCACAGCAGAACGCCCATAAGGTGCCCGAGGCAGCAATAGTCCCATGGAATCAAGTCGGCTAGTGGACGATGTACTGAATCGGGACGCAATTTGTGTGGTTCATCGCCATTAGGTGGCCCTGAATGTTACAAATCACTATCAGTTTTTCGTCCGATTCGAAAATCTTTGACTCACAGCAGAACGGCCATAAGGTGCCCGAGGCAGCAATCGACCCATGGAGACAAGTCTGCTGGAGGACGATGTATTGAATCGGGACGCAATTTGAGTGATCCATCGGCATTAGGTGGCCCTGAACGTTACAATTCACTATCAGTTTTTCGTCCGATTCGAAAATCTATGAGTCACAGCAGGCCTGCCATAAGGTGCCCGAGGCAACAATAGACCCATGGAGACAAGTCTGCTGGAGGTCGATGTATTGAATCGGGACGCAATTTGAGTGATCCATCGTCATTAGGAGGCCCTGAACGTTACAATTCAATATCAGTTTTTCGTCCCATTCTATAATGTAGACTCACAGCAGAACGGCCATAAGGTGCCCGAGGCAGCAATAGACCCATGGAGTCAAGTCGGCTGGAGGACGATGTATTGAATCGGGACGCAATTTGAGTGATCCATCGTCATTAGGAGGCCCTGAACGTTACAATTCACTATCAGTTTTTCGTCCCATTCAATAATCTAGACGCACAGCAGAACGGCCATAAGGTGCCCGAGGCAGCAATAGACCCATGGAGTCAAGTCGGCTGGATGACGATATATTGAATCGGGACGCAATTTGAGTGATCCATCGTCATTAGGTGGCTCTGAACGTTACAATTCACTATCAGTTATTCGTCCCATTCGATAATCTAGACTCACAGCAGAACGGCCATAAGGTGCCCGAGGCAGCTATAGACCCATGGAGACAAATCTGCTGGAGGACGATGAATTGAATCGGGACGCAATTTGAGTGATCCATCGTCATTAGGAGGCCCTGAACGTTACAATTCACTATCAGTTTTTCGTCCGATTCGAAAATCTTTGACTCACAGCAGAACGGCCATAAGGTGCCCGAGGCAGCAATATCCGCATGGAGACAAGTCTGCTGGAGGACGATGTATTCAATCGGGACGCAATTTGAGTGTTCCATCGTCATTAGGAGGCCCTGAACGTTACAATTCACTATCAGTTTTTCGTCCGATTCGAAAATCTATGAGTCACAGCAGGCCTGCCATAAGGTGCCCGAGGCAACAATAGACCCATGGAGACAAGTCTGCTGGAGGACGATGTATTGAATCGGGACGCAATTTGAGTGATCCATCGGCATTAGGTGGCCCTGAAAGTTACAATTCACTATCAGTTTTTCGTCCGATTCGAAATTCTTTGATTCACAGCAGAACGGCCATAAGGTGCCCGAGGCAGCAATAGACCCATGGAGTCAAATCGGCTGGAGGACGATGTATTGAATCAGGACGCAATTTGAGTGGTCCATCGTCATTAGGTGGCCCTGAACGTTACAATTCACTATCAGTTTTTCGTCCCATTCGATAATCTAGACTCACAGCAGAACGGCCATAAGGTGCCAGAGGCAGCAATAGACCCATGGAGACAAGTCGGCTGGGGACGATGTATTGAATCGGGACGCAATTTGAGTGATCCATCGTCATTAGGAGGCCCTGAACGTTACAATTCACTATCAGTTTTTCGTCCCATTCGATAATCTAGACTCACAGCAGAACGGCCATAAGGTGCCCGAGGCAGCCATAGACCCATGGAGTCAAGTCGGCTGGAGGACGATGTACTGAATCGGGACGCAATTTGAGTGATCCATCGTCATTAGGTGGCCCTGAACGTTACAATTCACAATCAGTTTTTCGTCCCATTCGATAATTTAGACTCACAGCAGAACGGCCATAAGGTGCGCGAGGCTGCAATGGACCCATGGAGACAAGTCTGCTGGAGGACGATGTATTGAATCGGGACGCAATGTGAGTGATCCATCGTCATTAGGAGGCCCTGAACGTTACAATTCACTATCAGTTTTTTGTCCCATTCGATAATCTAGACTCACAGCAGAACGGCCATAAGGTGCCCGAGGCAGCAATAGACCCATGGAGTCAAGTCGGCTGGAGGACGATGTATTGAATCGGGACGCAATTTGAGTGATCCATCGTCATTAGGTGGCCCTGAACGTTACAATTCACTATCAGTTTTTCGTCCGATTCGAAAATCTTTGACTCACAGCAGAACGGCCATAAGGTGCCCGAGGCAGCAATAGACCCATGGAGTTAAGTCGGCTGGAGGACGATGTATTTAATCGTGACGCAATTTGAGTGAACCATCGACATTAAGTGGCCCTGAACGTTACAATTCACTATCAGTTTTTCGTCCGATTCGAAAATCTTTGACTCACAGCAGAACGGCCATAAGGTGCCCGAGGCAGCAATAGACCCATGGAGACAAGTCGGCTGGAGGACGATGTATTGAATCGGGACGCAATTTGAATGTTCCATCGTCATTAGGAGGCCCTGAACGTTACAATTCACTATCAGTTTTTCGTCCGATTCGAAAATCTTTGAGTCACAGCTGAACGGCCATAAGGTGCCCGAGGCAGCAATCGACCCATGGAGACAAGTCTGCTGGAGGACGATGTATTGAATCGGGACGCAATTTGAGTGATCCATCGTCATTAGGAGGCCCTGAACGTTACAATTCACTATCAGTTTTTCGTCCCATTCGATAATCTAGACTCACAGCAGAACGGCCGTAAGGTGCCCGAGGCAGCAATAGACCCATGGAGTCAAGTCCGCTGGAGGACGATGTATTGAATCGGGACGCAATTTGAGTGATCCATCGTCATTAGGAGGCCCTGAACGTTACAATTCAATATCAGTTTTTCGTCCCATTCTATAATGTAGACTCACAGCAGAACGGCCATAAGGTGCCCGAGGCAGCAATAGACCCATGGAGGCAAGTCGGCTGGAGGACGATGTATTGATTCGGGACGCAATTTGAGTGATCCATCGTCATTAGGTGGCCCTGAACGTTACAATTCACTATCAGTTTTTCGTCCCATTCGATAATCTAGACTCACAGCAGAACGGCCATAAGGTGCCCGAGGCAGCAATAGACCCATGGAGACAAGTCTGCTGGAGGACGATGTATTGAATCGGGACGCAATTTGAGTGATCCATCGTCATCAGGAGGCCCTGAACGTTACAATTCACTATCAGTTTTTTGTCCCATTCGATAATCTAGACTCACAGCAGAACGGCCATAGGGTGCCCGAGGCAGCAATAGACCCATGGAGTCCAGACTGCTGGAGGACGATGTATTGAATCGGGACGCAATTTGAGTGATCCATCGTCATTAGGAGGCCCTGAACGTTACAATTCACTATCAGTTTTTTGTCCCATTCGATAATCAAGACTCACAGCAGAACGGCCATAAGGTGCCCGAGGCAGCAATCGACCCATGGAGACAAGTCTGCTGGAGGACGATGTATTGAATCGGGACGCAATTTGAGTCATCCATCGGCATTAGGTGGCCCTGAAAGTTACAATTCACTATCAGTTTTTCGTCCGATTCGAAAATCTTTGACTCACAGCAGAACGGCCATAAGGTGCCCGAGGCAGCAATAGACCCATGAGGTCAAGTCGGCTGGAGGACGATGTATTGGATCAGGACGCAATTTGAGTGATCCATCGTCATTAGGTGGCCCTGAACGTTACAATTCACTATCAGTTTTTCGTCCCATTCGATAATCTAGACTCACAGCAGAACGGCCATAAGGTGCCCGAGGCAGCAATAGACCCATGGAGACAAGTCGGCTGGGGACGATGTATTGAATCGGGACACAATTTGAGTGATCCATCGTCATTAGGTGGCCCTGAACGTTACTATTCACTATCAGTTTTTCGTCCCATTCGATAATGTAGATTCACATCAGAACGGCCATAAGGTGCCCGAGGCAGCAATAGACCCATGGAGTCAAGTCGGCTGGAGGACGATGTATTGAATCGGGACGCAATTTGAGTGATCCATCGTCATTAGGAGGCCCTGAACGTTACAATTCACTATCAGTTTTTCGTCCCATTCGATAATCTAGACTCACAGCAGAACGGCCATAAGGTGCCCGAGGCAGCTATAGACCCATGGAGACAAATCTGCTGGAGGACGATGAATTGAATCGGGACGCAATTTGAGTGATCCATCGTCATTAGGAGGCCCTGAACGTTACAATTCACTATCAGTTTTTTGTCCCATTCGATAATGTAGACTCACAGCAGAACGGCCATAAGGTGTCCGAGGCAGCAATAGACCCATGGAGTCAAGTCGGCTGGAGGACGATGTATTGAATCGGGACGCAATTTGAGTGATCCATCGTCATTAGGTGGCCCTGAACGTTACAATTCACTATCAGTTTTTCGTCCGATTCGAAAATCTTTGACTCACAGCAGAACGGCCATTAGGTGCCCGAGGCAGCAATATCCGCATGGAGACAAGTCTGCTGGAGGACGATGTATTGAATCGGGACGCAATTTGAGTGTTCCATCGTCATTAGGAGGCCCTGAACGTTACAATTCACTATCAGTTTTTCGTCCGATTCGAAAATCTATGAGTCACAGCAGGCCTGCCATAAGGTGCCCGAGGGAGCAATAGACCCATGGAGACAAGTCTGCTGGAGGACGATGTATTGAATCGGGACGCAATTTGAGTGATCCATCGTCATTAGGTGGCCCTGAACGTTACAATTCACTATCAGTTTTTCATCCCATTCTATAATCTAGACTCACAGCAGAACGGCCATAAGGTGCCCGAGGCAGCAATAGTCCCATGGAATCAAGTCGGCTAGTGGACGATGTACTGAATCGGGACGCAATTTGTGTGGTTCATCGCCATTAGGTGGCCCTGAATGTTACAAATCACTATCAGTTTTTCGTCCGATTCGAAAATCTTTGACTCACAGCAGAACGGCCATAAGGTGCCCGAGGCAGCAATCGACCCATGGAGACAAGTCTGCTGGAGGACGATGTATTGAATCGGGACGCAATTTGAGTGATCCATCGGCATTAGGTGTCCCTGAACGTTACAATTCACTATCAGTTTTTCGTCCGATTCGAAAATCTATGAGTCACAGCAGGCCTGCCATAAGGTGCCCGAGGCAACAATAGACCCATGGAGACAAGTCTGCTGGAGGACGATGTATTGAATCGGGACGCAATTTGAGTGATCCATCGGCATTAGGTGGCCCTGAAAGTTACAATTCACTATCAGTTTTTCGTCCGATTCGAAAATCTTTGACTCACAGCAGAACGGCCATAAGATGCCCGAGGCAGCAATAGACCCATGAAGTCAAATCGGCTGGAGGACGATGTATTGAATCAGGACGCAATTTGAGTGATCCATCGTCATTAGGTGGCCCTGAACGTTACAATTCACTATCAGTTTTTCGTCCCATTCGATAATCTAGACTCACAGCAGAACGGCCATAAGGTGCCAGAGGCAGCAATAGACCCATGGAGTCAACTCGGCTGGAGGACGATGTATTGAATCGGGACGCAATTTGCGTGGTCCGTCGTCATTAGGCAGCCATAGACCCATGGAGTCAAGTCGGCTGGAGGACGATGTACTGAATCGGGACGCAATTTGAGTGATCCATCGTCATTAGGTGGCCCTGAACGTTACAATTCACAATCAGTTTTTCGTCCGATTCGAAAATCTTTGACTCACAGCAGAACGGCCATTAGGTGCCCGAGGCAGCAATCGACCCATGGAGACAAGTCTGCTGGAGGACGATGTATTGAATCGGGACGCAATTTGAGTGATCCATCGTCATTAGGAGGCCCTGAACGTTACAATTCACTATCAGTTTTTCGTCCCATTCGATAATCTAGACTCACAGCAGAACGGCCATAAGGTGCCCGAGGCAGCCATAGACCCATGGAGTCAAGTCGGCTGGAGGACGATGTACTGAATCGGGACGCAATTTGAGTGATCCATCGTCATTAGGTGGCCCTGAACGTTACAATTCACAATCAGTTTTCGTCCCATTCGACAATTTAGACTCACAGCAGAACGGCCATAAGGTGCGCGAGGCAGTAATAGACCCATGGAGACAAGTCTGCTGGAGGACGATGTATTGAATCGGGACGCAATTTGAGTGATCCATCGTCATTAGGAGGCCCTGAACGTTACAATTCACTATCAGTTTTTTGTCCCATTCGATAATCTAGACTCACAGCAGAACGGCCATAAGGTGCCCGAGGCAGCAATAGACCCATGGAGTCAAGTCGGCTGGAGGACGATGTATTCAATCGGGACGCAATTTGAGTGATCCATCGTCATTAGGTGGCCCTGAACGTTACAATTCACTATCAGTTTTTCGTCCGATTCGAAAATCTTTGACTCACAGCAGAACGGCCATAAGGTGCCCGAGGCAGCAATAGACCCATGGAGACAAGTCGGCTGGAGGACGATGTATTGAATCGGGACGCAATTTGAATGTTCCATCGTCATTAGGAGGCCCTGAACGTTACAATTCACTATCAGTTTTTCGTCCGATACGAAAATCTTTGAGTCACAGCTGAACGGCCATAAGGTGCCCGACGCAGAAATAGACCCATGGGGACAGTCTGCTGGAGGACAATGTATTGAATCGGGACGAAATTTGAGTGATCCATCGTCATTAGGTGGCCCTGAACGTTACAATTCACTATCAGTTTTTCGTCCGATTCGAAAATCCTTGACTCACAGCAGAACGGCCATAAGGTGCCCGAGGCAGCAAGAGACCCATGGAGACAAGTTTGCTGGAGGACGATGTATTGAATCGGGACGCAATGTGAGTCTTCCATCGTCATTAGGAGGCCCTGAATGTTACAATTCACTATCAGTTTTTCGTCCGATTCGAAAATCTTTGACTCACAGCAGAACGGCCATAAGGTGCCCGAGGCAGCAAGAGACCCATGGAGACAAGTCTGCTGGAGGACGATGTATGGAATCGGGACGCAATTTGAGTGGTCCATCGTCATTAGGAGGCCCTGAACGTTACAATTCACTATCAGTTTTTCGTCCCATTCGATAATCTAGACTCACAGCAGAACGGCCATAAGGTGCCCGAGGCAGCAATAGTCCCATGGAGTCAGGTCGGCTAGAGGACTATGTACTGAATCGGGACGCAATTTGTGTGGTCCATCGTCTTTAGGTGGCCCTGAATGTTACAATTCACTATCAGTTTTTCGTCCGATTCGAAAATCTTTGACTCACAGCAGAACGGCCATAAGGTGCCCGAGGCAGCAATAGACCAATGGAGACAAGTCCGCTGGAGGACGATGTATTGAATCGGGACGCAATTTGAGTGTTCCATTGTCATTAGGAGGCCCTCAACGTTCCAATTTACTATCAGTTTTTCGTCCGATTCGAAAATCTTTGACTCACAGCAGAACGGCCATAAGGTGCCCGAGGCACCAATAGTCCCATGGAGACAAGTCTGCTGGAGGACGATGTATTGAATCGGGACGCAATTTGAGTGTTCCATCGTCATTAGGAGGCCCTGAACGTTACAATTCACTATCAGTTTTTCGTCCGATTCGAAAATCTTTGAGTCACAGCAGGCCTGCCATAAGGTGCCCGAGGCAGCATTAGACCCATGGAGACAAGTCTGCTGGAGGTCGATGTATTGAATCGGGACGCAATTTGAGTGGCCCTAAATGTTACAAATCACTATCAGTTTTTCGTCCGATTCGAAAATCTTTGACTCACAGCAGAACGGCCATAAGGTGCCCGAGGCAGCAATCGACCCATGGAGACAAGTCTGCTGGAGGACGATGTATTGAATTGGGACGCAATTTGTGTGATCCATCGTCATTAGGAGGCCCTGAACGTTACAATTCACTATCAGTTTTTCGTCCCATTCGATAATCTAGACTCACAGCAGAACGGCCGTAAGGTGCCCGAGGCAGCAATAGACCCATGGAGTCAAGTCCGCTGGAGGACGATGTATTGAATCGGGACGCAATTTGAGTGATCCATCGTCATTAGGAGGCCCTGAACGTTACAATTCACTATCAGTTTTTCGTCCCATTCGATAATCTAGACTCACAGCAGAACGGCCATAAGGTGCCCGAGGCAGCAATAGACCCATGGAGACAAGTCTGCTGGAGGACGATGTATTGAATCGGGACGCAATTTGAGTGATCCATCGTAATCAGGAGGCCCTGAACGTTACAATTCACTATCAGTTTTTTGTCCCATTCGATAATCTAGACTCACAGCAGAACGGCCATAAGGTGCCCGAGGCAGCAATAGACCCATGGAGTCAAGTCTGCTGGAGGACGATGTATTGAATCGGGACGCAATTTGAGTGATCCAACGTCATTAGGAGGCCCTGAACGTTACAATTCACTATCAGTTTTTTGTCCCATTCGATAATCAAGACTCACAGCAGAACGGCCATAAGGTGCCCGAGGCAGCAATAGACCCATGGAGTCAAGTCGGCTGGAGGACGATGTATTCAATCGGGACGCAATTTGAGTGATCCATCGTCATTAGGTGGCCCTGAACGTTACAATTCACTATCAGTTTTTCGTCCGATTCGAAAATCTTTGACTCACAGCAGAACGGCCATAAGGTGCCCGAGGCAGCAATAGACGCATGGAGACAAGTTTGCTGGAGGACGATGTATTGAATCGGGACGCAATTTGTGTTTTCCATCGTCATTAGGAGGCCCTGAACGTTACAATTCACTATCAGTTTTTCGTCCGATTCGAAAATCTTTGAGTCACAGACGATGTATTGTATCGGGACGCAATTTGAGTGTTCCATCGTCATTAGGAGGCCCTGAACGTTACAATTCACTATCAGTTTTTCGTCCGATTCGAAAATCTTTGAGTCACAGAAGGCCTCCCATAAGGTGCCCGAGGCAGCAATAGACCCATGGAGACATGTCGGCTGGAGGACGATGTATTGAATCGGGACGCAATTTGCGTGGTCCGTCGTCATTAGTGGCCCTGAAAGTTACAATTCACTATCAGTTTTTCGTCCGATTCGAAAATCTTTGACTCACAGCAGAACGGCCATAAGATGCCCGAGGCAGCAATAGACCCATGAAGTCAAATCGGCTGGAGGACGATGTATTGAATCAGGACGC